>NC_133191.1:58395000-58402500 GCF_049306965.1 Danio rerio
CTCTCTCCGTGAACTGTATTTAGAAACACGTCAGTAAAATGCGCTGAAACTCCGCGAAAACAATACACCCAGACACGAGACACATATCTTTATAAAGCTTGAAGTGTCTACTTTTAAATGCAGCTATGCATGTTGAAAACAAATATTGTTTGATAAAGTAATCAGTATGAAACCAACGCTATGTCTAGCTTCTCAGTCTGAGCTCATTAGAGTTAATGCAGCCACGCCCACGAAGCTTTGACATTACAAACAGCCTGCATGAGGAGCGCGCAACAGTAGACTGTGTCAGGAAACACACGTCATTAAAATGAACTGAAACTCGGCAAATACTCGACAAAGAAACATGTGAGATCTTTCTAAAGAACGCTTGATATGTCTACTTTTGCATTAACTAATTCAAGTCGAAAACAAATAATCTCCTTTCATGTAATCCGTACAAAAGTAAGGACCGGTACTGATTCTCCTGTCGCCTCTTTACAGCGAACATGATCCCGCCCGCATTGAAGGCGCAGTTCATATGGAAATGAACTGAGGTGAGCCAGCCAGGTGATAATGTACACGCTCCCCAAGATACATGGCATCAAATGACAAGCTTTATTAGTTACTTGTTTTTGTTTGAACGATGGCACGCTACACGGGTGAAGAAGCACAGTACTAAACAGCGACAAAGAATTTACCTTCTCAGAGGAAGAGCGCGACTCTGATGACGAGCGCATGCATTTAAAAGAACACAGAACGATATAGCAAAGCCGTGTGTGTGCAGCTAGCATTTTTGTCAGGAGAGCAGTACGAGAATTGGAGAATGGCGGACGTCGTCCTTTATCAGGAGTTCATTCTCAGTTAGACACATCGCCGTGCTGCTGTGTTCGCCTAAATCCTGCAGATTACCAACAGGGCTAATGGTTAAACTAGACAGGGCAGAAGACCTGCTGCACTGAGGCCCCGTTTACACTAGTGCGTTTTAGTTTTAAAACGGCGTTGTAGAATGAAAACGATCCGCGTCCACACTCGCGTTTTACCCAGCGTTTCTGAACAGCTCTCCGTCCACACCAAAACGCTGAAAACGCACATCACGTGATCACACAGACACTCTCGGGCAAGCGCTCCAGCATTTCTACCCAGATGAGAGCTCTGCTTGTCGGACTGCTCATCACGCATCTCCCGCTGGATCTAATCTCACTATATTTGCTAAACGTGATATTTCATTCATGTTGTTGTCTTTATCTAACGACATAGGCCAATTCCCTGACTTTGGTCATTGGAATCTATTAAGTTACTTGTTCACGGGTAACATGTTTTGGTTAAGCGCAAAGATAAGTTAATAATTAATCCAGGTACATTGACTGATCGCTTGCCTTTATTTCCTACAATGTATAAACTTATTGTATGTAAAGGGAAACAACGTAGCCAGGGTGATGTGAATGAAGTTATAAAGTACACTGTTCCCTTTGAAGATTTACGCGTGTCCTCGGTATAGTCTGTTTTCCATATCAAACTGAGAAGAAGAGACTGCAGCCTTGATCAAACTTGCGAAGTCTGAACTTACAAGAAGAGGATGCGAGACTGAACTGTGTGTGGGCTACTTAATATTGAGGAAAAGCCCCAATCAGATAGGCGAACGTTTGCAGCCCCGCCTCCGTTTTCAGATGTCTCCGTCTTTCCCCATCCACACTGAGACGGAGCAGCAGCGTATTAGAATGAAAACGGCCTCTCCAGCGTTTTCAAAAAGCTCTGTTTTCGGCACTCGAGAACTCCAGCTAGTGTGGACGGATGGCGTAACCGTAGCAAAACTTATGCGTTTTCAAACTAAAACACACTAGTGTAAACGGGGCCTGAGGGATTGAGGGAGAATCCTCATTTATAGTGTTTATATGAACACCATTACCTTTATAATGATATAAATTGTGGTTGTGTGTGTATGAAATTACGAAAAACAACTGTAGCAGGGCATTAAATCACAGTTTATTTCTTTGCATTTTAACTTTGTAAACTATAAACTCATGCGTCTCCTCACGGTTTGTGTCTCATTTTGTGAGCCGACTGACATCAGTTGTTCGCTCCCCTCCTTCTACCCGGCTGGCCAAGCCCACTCCTGCCCTTTGCTCGCAGAGCTCCACGCCCACTATGAGTCATCTTTTGAAAAAATTCTGAGGTAGACCTGAACCGAAAGTGGGGGTGTCATGACCCTTTACCCTAATTACCCTAGTGAAGCCTTTAAATGTCACTTTAAGCTGTATAGAAGTTTCTTGAAGAACATCTATAGTCTAATATTATTTACTGTCATCATGACAAAGAGAAAATAAATCAGTTATTAGAGATGAGTTGCAGATCATTCTCCTCTGAATAACAACACACACACTCAAACACACACACACACACACACACACACACTCACACACACACACACACACACACACGCTCGCAGCAGCCCTGCAGATGACACAGAGCTCTGTGTTTATTCGTAATGCCAAGAGAAGGAAGAATGGGCATATGCTGCTACAAGCAGGAGCAGTTACACACACACACACACACACACACACACACACACACACACACACACACAGCTATAAAGACATGCAAAACAAATATGTAAACACACACACACACACACACACACACACAAACACAAGCAATCCCGCACAAACACAAAGACACACAAACACACCCACAATCTATTCTCAACCAATAAAAGCATTAAAGACAATCTGAATGATGAGAAGTGGCCAATGAGTGATCTTAACAGCACAATTCTCACATTACTGAAATGCTGATATACAACACTGTCAACAATATACAGTAATACTGCTGTTTGGGTGGCAGAACATTATCAAATATAATAATATAATTCAGAACTTATTCATTCATTTTCCTCTCAGATTAGTCCCTTTATAATTCAGGGGTTTCCACAGCAGAATGAACCACCAACTTATCCAACATATGTTTTATGCAGTGGATGCCCGTCCAGCTGCAACCCAGTACTGAGAAACACCCATATACACTCATACACAACAGCTAATTTAGTTCATCAGTTCCCCTATAGCGCATGTGTTTGGACTTTGAGGGAAACCGGAGCACCTGGAGGAAACCCATGCCAACACAGGGAGAACATGCAAACTCCACACAGAAACAACAAATGAGCCAACCAGGGCTCGAACCAGCGACTTTCTTGCTGTGAGGCGATCGTGCTACCCACTGCGCCACCCTGACGCCCATAACTCATAATTAAATATAACAAATCATTCATTCATTTTCTTTTCAGCTTAGTCCCTTTATTAATCAGGGGTCGCCACAGCGGAATGAACCGCCAACTTATCCAACATATGTTTTACGCAGCGGATGCCCTTTTAGCTGCAACCCATCACTGGGAAACACCCATACACACTTATTCACACTCACACACTACGGCAAATTTAGTTGATCAGTTCCCCTATAGCGCATGTGTTTGGACTGTGGGGGAAACTGGAGCATCCGGAGGAAACCCACGCCAACACGGGGAGAACATGCAAACTCCACACAGAAACGCCAACTGACCCAACCAAGGCTCAAACAAGCAACCTTCTTGCTGTGAGGCGATTGTGTTACCCACTGCGCCACCGTGACGCCCATAATAAATCATTAAATATGATAATATACTATTATTATGTAACATCTGTCTTCAATGTGAAAATAATGAAAAATGCTAAATTAATATAATCATGATTAAATAACATCTAAAATGTAAATATTTGCCATATTTAATACATCTTTTTTTAAATGTAGAAATGAAATGTATTTAATTAAAATGGGCAATAATCCAGCTATTTATTAGTGAAGAAGACTCACCGAAGTCTGCCAGCTTGAGCTCTCCGGTGTCGCTGATCAGCAGGTTCTGTGGCTTCAGGTCTCGGTGAAGGATGTAGCGCTGATGAATATACGACAAACCCCTCAATAACTGGAAGAGGAACAACTGCGGAAACAACAGAAGAGTTCACTGTGAGCATCACAAATCATATTGACACAACATACACACACAATCACGACATAATCTACAACACAAAGCTGCAGGTTTCACACTAGAGCTGCTATTGAAGAGAGTTTAAAACATGAGTACATGAAAATATAGTATTTGTAACTTCAACAAAGATAGCTTGTATTTACAGTTGAAGTCAGAATTATTTGGCAATCCTCTGACTTTCTTTTTTTTAAATATTTCCTAAATGATGTTGAACAGATTCAGGAATTTTTCAAAACATTTCCTCTAATATTTTTTTTCTGGAGAAAGTCTTATTTGTTTTATTTTGGCTAGAATAAAATAATTTCTTAATTGTTTTAAAGCCATTTTAAGCTCAATATTATTAGCCCCCTTAAGCTATATTAGTTTTGGATTGTCTCCAGAACAAACCACTGTTATACAATAACTTGCCTAATTACCCTAACTTTACCCTAATTACCCTAGTGAAGCCTTTAAAAGTCTCTTTAAGCTGTATAGAAGTGTCTTGAAGAATATCTAGTCTAATATTATTTACTGTCATCATGACAAAGAGAAAATAAGTCAGTTATTAGAGATGAGATATTAAAACTGTTATGATTAGAAATGTGTTGAAAACATCTTTTCATTAAACAGAATTTGGGGGAAATAATTCTGAATTCAACTGTATATATTTTCCAAGTGTTACTTAATGGAAAGATTTGCTGACTCATTTCTAAACAATAGTTTTAATAACTCATTTCTAATAACTGGGGCTGCACGGTGGAGCAGTGGGTAGCAAAAACGCTTCACAGCAGGAAGATCGCGGGTTCGATTCCCAGCTGGGTCAGATGGCGTTTCTGTGTGGAGTTTGCATGTTCTCCCCATGTTGGCGTGGGTTTCCTCTGAGGCGCTCCGGTTTCCCCCACAAGTCCAAAAACGTGGTAAAGGTGGATTGGGTAAACAAAATTGTCTGTAGTGTATGAGTGTTTCCCAGTGTTGGGTTGCAGCTGGAAGGGCATCCGCTGCGTAAAACATATGCTGGATAAGTTGGCGGTTCATTTGTGGTGACCCCAGATTAATAGTGAAACTAAGCCGAAAAGAAAATTAAAGAAATGAATTTCTAATAACTGATTTATTTTCTCTTTGCCATGATGACAGCACATTATATTTTATTTACTAGTTATTTTGCATGATACTATTCAGCTTAAAGCGACATTTAACGGCTTTAGGTTAATTAGGCAAGGTTTTCCTGTATAGCCTTGTAATACGTAAAACTGTCAGCCAATCGCAGCTATGGGTGTGTACTTCTTAGTCTACATTTGGCCCCGCCCACTCAGAGCGTTCCTATCAGGCTCAAAAACAGCACAGAAAATAGATGTACAATAAAATATTCTGTCTATTGATGCAAAATATTGATACTATTATAAGCTGAGCAGAGAATCAACCACAAAAACTGCTTCATTTACAGTTTTTGTCTTGTTTTTAGTTCAAATATCTTAAAATTCTTAAAACAAGAAGTATTTATTGGACAAGTAAAATATATTGTCTTGTTATCAGAAATAATATACCAAAAATAAGTTATTTTTTTAATAAAATAAGCTAAATAATCAATGCCAATGGGTGAGCAGAATAATCTTTCTTTTTTGTTTTGCCATAAGATTACTTTGCTCACACCATTGGCATTGAATATTTAGTTTCTTTTAATGAAAAATTCACTTAATTTTGGCATATTATGTCTGAAAACAGGACAATACATTTTACTTGTCTAGAAAACGCTTCAGGATTTAAGCATTTTCTGATATTTGGGCTGAAAACAAGACCGAAATAATTTAAGAAAAGCATTTTTGCAGTGTAGCACAGAATAAAAGAGTGAGGTAGTTCATGACATCTTTAAGAGTTCAATATCGTTCAATACTGGATCAATCATGAAGTCTGAATGTCTAAAAGAGAACCGTGAGCGAGCAAAACTCAAACACATCTGAGCAAAACAAATCCACAGTTTCACATCCATCTGAAAAAAGCCATTTATATGTCTCCGTCGAGAAAAACAATCAGAGTCTCGGCCAATTAGGCAAAGCAGGAGAGCGAATCGTCCAATCAGAGGAGCTGTAACTGCCGTCTGGAGTCTTTCTTCATGTTCAGTCACGTGGACACAAACATGTTTCAGTTGAGCTTCTGCGTATTAAGAGGAAGATCTTCAACATTTACAGCAGATCCAGCAACACTTCACACTGATCACCTCCGCAGAAACTGCACACGGTCACATTAACCTTACAGATTCATCCACAGGACAGAGGAAAGACTCGCAAACGAGGACAATATTACTCAAATAAAAAAAACATGTTATGTTCATAATTAAAATAATAAAATAAGCAATAGAAATAGCCCTTCTTGCTGCTTGTTTTCTAAAATCATTTCAAATAAATATAAATGACATATATTAAACCACTGACATGTTTATTTAATATATATAATATAATGTTACCATTTGTGTATTTGTGTATTGATTTAAAGTAAACATTAAATTTGTATTTCTAAAGGAGAAATTGATTCACATTACATATATTAAAGGTATTTTCATACTGGACAATGAAATATACATTATACAATATACACAAATTTACCAACTACCTTTGCCGTATTTCAATGACAAATAGAGAAATGTGGTGTGTGCAGTACACGTCGAGGTCGCATTTATGTAACGTTAATACGAGCATGCCAATCTCTGCTTGCGTGCCGATTTTATCTACTCGTGCACAAAACTTCTTGCACAACCTCAAACACACTGCTAAAGCGCAGATCTTCTTGTGCGCTCTCAAATAAACACTGCTGAAGTGTGATTTAGTGCGTTTATGTATTGAGTATGTCTCCAACATTTATTAGATTTGCTAGGAATATTTATGAATGTCTCTAATAGACCTACAGAGATCGGTATTAATGCGTCCTGGAGTAAAGTGAAACGGCAATAAACAGCTCAAGCAAGATAACGTTAATATCGAACTATTAGATATTAACGTAATAAGATAACTATTTGAATGCAGAACCACAGACCTTTATCTATGAATAAAGTATAGTTATGGAAACTGTGTTCATCTTAACTGAAAGCTACGTCATGTTTGCTGGCCTCACGCATCATGCAACTGTCAGTAAGTCAGTCAGTCAGTCAGTCAGCACAAAACCTTAAAGTGTTAAACAAATAGCGCACAACCCTACTACGGTAACAGAAAAGTTTGAGCTGTTATAATTCACTTACCTTTTAATACGTTTTGGTGTGATTATTACCCGCTATTAAAAGCAACAACAATGAATGAATGTTTTGAATTAATAAGAAGCTGTAATGTAGCTGTGGTGGGATGAATTTTGGTGTGGCACCCCGCCATGGAGGAATGAATGAAGCGGAAATCATATATATATATATAATTTATTAATGTATCGTTACTCCTATTCATATTGAACCATTCGGTACGAGACTTTCGGTTCGGTACGCATTACAAACTGAACGATTCAGACATCCCAAATGAAGTGACGGGCAATATGCTGCCTTCCCGGCA
>NC_133191.1:58407500-58475000 GCF_049306965.1 Danio rerio
TTCCGCTGATTGCTAACACACACAGATGAAGCTGTTCAGAACTGATTACATGGACTTTAAAAGCAGCACAGACACACACACACACACACTAGTTGCTGAGTCTTGTGAGCATTACGACTGTAATTTGTCTGTTTGTCTTGATTCATCGCTGCCTGTACCGACTACCATTCTTTGACCACGACTTTGGATTGCTCTGAATCCTGACCATTCTTATAATAAACTGCATGTGGATCCTCAATCCTGTTTTCTAGCGTCCTAGCCTAACATTACAGTAAAACTGATCTCAGAAAATCACTACATGCTTTTCTCCCTCAGACTTTCAGTCAATGCACAATTAAAATGCCTCATCATGACCATCATATTGATGACAGATTTATGACAAGCTGTGTTGTCTTGGTAATTTCAAGTTGTCGTGACAAAAGTATTTTGTGGTGGATTTTTCTGGTGTTTCTGCTTTTCATTCCTAGTTGCATGTTTAAGTTTATCATTATTATTATTATTATTATTTGATTTTATTATAACTATTCTTTTTAAATCTCTGATATTGAGCTTTTTTGTGTTTGCTTTTGGTAATATAAAAAAAGTCTGTTAACGTTTGTACAATATGATTTGTTTCAAAATATTTGAAAATAAAATTGGGTGGAAAAGTATTTATCATCTTTACATTTAAAATGTCATAACTGAGCGAACGACATAATTACAGTTGCATTAAGCATGCATGGCGGCATAGTGGCTCAGGGGTTAACACTGTGGTCTCACAGCAAGAAGGTCGCTGGTTCTAGTCCCAGCTGGGTCAGTTGGCGTTTCTAAATGAACTAAATTGGTGTATGAGTGTGAATGTGTATGGGTGTTTTCCAGTACTGCGTTGCGGCTGGAAGGGATAGCTGGAATAGTTGATGGTTCATTTCACTGTGGTGACCCCTGATAAATAAGGAACAAAGCCTAAGGAAAATTAATGAATGAAAAATCATGCATAAAATCTTGTTCACATTCATGACGCGTGTGTCATATCATGAAACCTTTATAATCCTGATATGTCATGAATGTGAATAAGATTTTATAAATGTAGACTACATCATTTGTTGCTGTTATTTTACATTGGCTAAAGTGGATAAAGTCATTTGAAAGTTTGATTTCACAAAAGCTGGTCATAAAGTTTGGAGTGGATGGATCATGATGACTGCTAAATGACGCAGAGTGTTTCACATCTGTTGGGGAAACGGAGCGAGCGTCTCCTCATTTACAGAAACAGAGTCTGAAAGCACTTTTGTTTTTAATGTGGCGTGTCAATGGAGCATCAGCACCACACCTGCTGTCCTGCACCGGTCTCACGAGAGAAGCTCTTCACGCTCAGAAATAAATACAAAACATAGAGTGAGCGATCAGTATCTGAAAGCCTTTATCCGTCATTACAGCAAGACTCTGAACTGCTTTTGAAAATCCACAGCATGAAATACACCATCAAACTGTCTAGCGTTCAGACAGCAGGAGCATCTGAAACACAACAGCAGCAGATCAGCGAATCTCTGACAGCAAAAACCTCACTAAGATCAAATTACTTCTGATGCATTGCAACATGATAGGCTTGTCTTCCTGAACGTGACGTCTGGCAGAAGGAAGAGCGCTGCTGACATCAGTTTATGACATTATTGGTAATTGCTCAGACTGATGGACCATTAGAGCGATCACAAAACAATCTGCGGCACTGATTGTGTCATCAATGTGAAGCTTTGCTCGTTTCCTCAGATGGTTTAAGGGTTGATCATCTAAACTACTGTCAGCGTAACATTACCTTAAGTATTTCCAAAAACAGAGTGACAGAAGCCACGATAAAACCAATGACAGAATCACTAAAAATGAACAATGATGGACGAGTGATGGAACCAAAAATAGACAGAATAATAGAACCAATGTCAGCGCAAAAGAACCAACATTATATAGAACAACAGAACCAATGACAAAGCAAGAGAACCAATGATAGAGCAATATAACCAATGATAGATATCAACAGATATAATGATCGAGTGATAGAACAAATGATAGAGTAATAGACAACGTAATAGAACCAATGACAAAGCAATAGAACCAATGATAGAGCAATTGAAACCAACGATGAAACAATAGAACCAATGACAATGCAATATAACCAACGATAGAGCAGTAGAACAAATGATAGAGTAATAGAACCAATGACAGCAATAAAACTAATGACAAAGCAATAGAACCAATGGCAAAGCAATAAAAATCAATGACGAAGCAATAGAAACCAACGACGAAGCATTAGAACCAACGATATAGCAGTAGAACAAATGATAGAGTAATAAAACCAATAGCAAAGCAATAGAACCAATGATATAGCAGTAGAACCAATGATAGAGTAATAAAACCAATAACAAAGCAATAAAACCAATGACAAAGAAATAGAACCAATGACAATACAAGAGAACCAATGACAAAGCAATAGAACAAACTACAAAGCAATAGAACCAAAGATAGAGCAGTAGAACAAATGACAGAGTAATAGAACCAATGATAGAGCAATAGAACCAATGACAATGCAATAGAACCAATGATAGAGCAATAGAACCAATGATAGAGCAATAGAACCAATGGCAATGCAATAGAACCAATGATAGAGCAATAGAACCAATGACAATGCAAGATAACCAATGATAGAGCAATAGAACCAATGATAGAGCAATAGAACCATTGACAATGCAAGAGAACCCATTACAAAGCAATAACCAATTACAAAGCAATAGAACCAATGATAGAGTAATAGAACTAATGACAAAGCAATAGAACCAACAATAGACAGAATGATAAAACCAATGACAACGTGATTGAATCTATAAATCTATCTATTATTGGTTCTATGCAAGAGTTATAGAACCAACGATGATATATTGACAGAACCAGTGATGGTGATAAAACCAATGTTAGATGGAATAATAGATCCAATGACAGAGCAATAAAACCAACAACAGACAGAATGATAGAACCACTAGTTGGTCCCTTCTCCATCCTTCTCACATGTAAAAATTAAACCAATGAAAAAGCAACAGAGCCAACGTTAAAACCAATGACAAAGTGATAGAACCAACGATAGATCCAATAATGGACTGATAGAACCAATAATAGATAAACTGACAGATCCAATGATAGTGATAGAACCAATGATAGATGGAACAATAGAACCAAAGATGGAGTGATAGAACCAAATATTGACAGAATGAAAAAACCAATGATGAAGTGAAAGAAGCAACAATAGGCAGAATGATGGATCCAGTGATAGAGTAATAGAACTAACAATAAACAGAAAGATAAGAGATAATGAACTAGTGACAGAACCGATGACAGACAGAACAATACAAGCAATAAAACAGTGACAGAACCATGGATGGACAGAAGGTCTACTGAAAGTCACTGGAGGCTGTGTCTTTAATAAGGTCATTATTATATTTTATTGAAACTCTGAGGACGCAGCAAAGACATATCACTTATTAAATTAAAACTATTTTAACGCAACAGCGTTATATTTAAAAGGGAAACATTAGGGCGATCATAAGCAAAAGACCCCTAGCCTATAAGGGGTTTATGGAATATCTTAAACTGACCAGTAGCTACCTGTAGGTTTTTTTCTTTCCCTTATTTATTTATAATGATTTGGCGCATGTACTCATGCATGATGGGAAAACTAGTGTAATGACAGCAGCACACCATCTTGCAAACTTCACCTCTGCTTTCACTCCGCCCTGAAGCCCCAGCCGGCTCGCTGGCTCGAGAGATAGAACTAATGACTAAGTGAAAGAACCAATAACCCAATAATAGAGCAAAAGAACCAACAACATAATGTTATGACCCCCTCCTTCGAGTCGCAACATAAAAGAGTTCGGACAACAAAAGAATGTATATGCAACTTATTTATTATACATAAAACTAAATAGAACAACAAAATCAACAAACAAACAAATGTCTAGGGGAAAATAAAGAAAATAACTACTTTAACTACACAAATAAATAATGCTAAACAAAACCATAAGGTTGCAGAAATCAAGAGATGGTCTTGACACGAGGCCAGACCAGAAGCTAGCACACACTCGCTTTTATATGGTTTGAGTCAATTAGTGAGCAACCAGGCACCCAATCAGGATCTGCCACATCCATACTGAAATCCTGGGGTCGTCACACCCAATAACAGAATAGAACCAATAACAGATAGAATGACAGTGGCACACCATCTTGCAAACTCCACCTCTGCTTTCACTCCGCCCCGAAGCCCCAGCTAGCTCGCTTTGGCCCAAGGTATTCAGGGGGCTGGAAAAGGCTGGCTGCTGGCCTCGAGAAAGCCCCATTTTGGCCTGATCAGGCCCCGGAAGTGACTATGGAAATGCAACTGGCCCTGGCTTGCACTGGCTCGCTCACTTTAGGTGCGAAAGTAGAAACGCGGCTAATGATAGAGAGAACGAAAGCACCAATGACAAGTATAAAACTTACAATTGAAAGAATGATAAAACCAAGTGAAAGAACCAATAACCCAATAACAGTGTCAGGAAGAAACCACAGATTCAATATGCAGGTGAAGATTTATTTTAACTTCAAAAATCAAAAATGCCTCAGACAGAGGATCCAAAAATATAAAAGAAAAAGCACTGAATAAAACGGGTAATTCAGGCAGCAGTAACTAGTACTGGACTGTAGTACAATAGAATGTCCACAAGGTGGCGGACTCGTGGAGGTGGTGAGTTTCCAGGCTTCGTGGGCGGAGCAGCCGGAAGACGAGCAGCTGCAGGTGGCCGGATGTCGGCAGACGATGGAGTCCGAGCGCCACAAGCAATGACACCGAAGATAGCCTGACGGGGCAGAAGAGAGATGAGCAGAGAGGGCGAACGAAAACCGAAACTAATCTCTATGGAGCCAGATAGATACACAAGACAGGACAGGACAAACGCGGGTCTAGAGCGAGTGAGCTCGCGAAACACACAAGACGGTCTGACAAAGACAAGGAGGCAAGCGAGAATTAAATAGAGGAGAAGATCAAGGAGCTACAGGTGACAATCATTGCTTAATAAGTGAATAACAAGGAGGTGGAGAAAAGGAAACGCTGACGGAAGAGCACATGGCGAACTGTCAAAACAAAGAGCATGTGCTCCGTGACGAAACATGAAGGCGACACGCAAGAAAACAAAAATCACAAACAGGTAGGTCTAACACATTCCTCACAAACAGAGCAATAAAACCAACAACCCAATGACAGAATGATAGAACCGATAAAAGATACACAAAGAAGCAATAACTAAGTGATAGAACCAACCCTTTCTAGAACACAGAACCAATGGAGTGATAAAGCCAATAAGGCAGAGGAAAAGAACTAGAGAGTTTTGAAGAAAGGTAGAGCTGTGCTTTATAGGGCTGTGCAATTAATCGAAAATCAGATTTCGATTATGGCTTCTAACGATTATGAAAAACCATTATTCGAGATAAACGATTATTGCATCATATACCAAAAGCGCGAAAGACCGCGTACTTATGTGTGTGTGTAACACGCACACGCATAAGCACGCGGTCAGCATTCTGTCTCACTTGCACACTGAGACAAGCAGAGGAGCGCAGACATCTAAAGTCATCTTAACGTGAGCGCTTTAATGGTCAAATAGGTGTCAAAACGCGGTGTTTAGTGATTATTCATATTAACCCTCATTTGCGTAATAAATAAACGAGTTGAGAATCAAAAGACACGTGAAAGAGAAACCATTAAAGTGACAATGATAAAACAGGCGACATAAAACTAATCAAACGACGAGAACATCCCTTACTGCTCTTGTCTGCAGGATTTTTGTAGCTAAAGTGTTTTTCTTAGGGTGAAGATGCTTAAATCACAGTTTGTTGTATATTTTTATTATATTGTATTTATTTCTCTTTCCTTTGCAGGGTGGAAAATAACTGTATATATATATATATATATACACACAGTCGAAGTCAGAATTATTAGCCCTCCAGAATATTAGCAACCCTTTTCCCCCAATTTCTGTTTAATGGAAAGAATTTTTTTAAATTTATTTCTGAACATAATAGTTTTGATATATCATGTCTAATTACTGATTTGTTTTATCTTTGCTATGATGACAGAATATTTTACTAGATGTTTTTCAAAATACAAGCATTTAGATTAAAGTGCAATTCAAAGGCTAAAATTAGAGTAATGAGACAAGTCATTGTATAACAGTAGATTCTTCTGCAGACAATCAAAAAATATATTGCTTAAGGGGGCTAATAATACTGACCTTAAAATGGGTTACAAAATATTTAAATCTGCTTTTATTCTAGCTGAAATAAAACTAATAAGACTTTCTCCAGAAGAAAAAAAAAATACAGGAGGAAATGCTGTTAAAATTGCTTGCTCTGTTTAACATAATTTGGGAAATAGTTATTTAAAAAAACAAAATTCTCAGGAGCGCTAATAATTTTGACTTTAACTGATAATCATTTTGAATAATCGTGATTTTACAATTATGACCAAAATAATCGTGATTATGATTTTTTCCAAAATCGAGCAGCCCTAGTGCTTTATCAATATAGCAGTGAAAATGCATACCATATTTCCTGAATATATGGCCAAGAAGAAGAGCGGGCCTAAAACAGAACCCTGAGGGACACCATGGCAACCGTATAGGGCTTTTTTATGGTAAAGTAGTTATTCACTGTGGTATAATTGTCAGGATGTTGAGCGCTGGTCAGATTGTATCGCAGATGCTCTAGTACACCAGCAGCTCCTAATGTTCTGCTCTCCTGAGGTGGCTGTCAGGATCAATTAATGCATGTAAGCGTTCTCATTAAAGTGGCCTGACATGTCGAGCGAATCCCTGCTACAACTCCAGCGCAACGAGGACTCTGCAAACACTGTGTTATTTCTAGAGCGACATATGAGCAGGAGGTCTGCGTTTGGATGGAATCCCAGAATCGGGATCTGGTGTGGGACGTCTGCCGCCCGCAGCTCATCTCTCTGCTGCTTGACCAGTAATTACATTAGCAGCTAACGCCCAGAGCGCCGTCTTTCAAATGCTAATTCCCAGCCAACCTGCAGCAGAGAGTCTAATGGCTTTTATTAGAGTGATTGGGGGATGTAGATCTGAGCGAATGAAGGGCCACAACGCATGAATCAGCTTGATATAATGGGTGAAATTAAAACTGCGGCCATTGTGAGCTCTGTTTGCGCGCGACCATGGGAGCTAATCGCCACTTAGCATGCATTGTGGATTTCATGATTTAATGCCGGAGGAGGCTCAGAAAACATTAAGATATTAAGATAAGGACATGCTCTTGTGTTAAGAAGACAGATGAAGAACATTTAAATGTGCATGACATTAGATACAGTACTGTCTTTGGGAATTTGTGGCCGTTTCTCTTTGCAGTATCTCTCAAGCTCTATCAGGTTGGATGGGAAGCGACGGTGTACAGCCATTTTCAGATCTCTCCATAGATGTTCAATAGGATTTAGATCTGGACTCTGGCTGGGCCACTCGAGGACATTCATGGAGTTGTTGTTGTGCCATTCCATTGATATTTTAGTGGTGTGTTTTGGGTCATTGTCCTGCTGGAAGATGAAGCGTCGCCCCAGTCTGAGGTCAAGAGCATTCTGAAGCAGGTCTTGACAGTGTGGCCATTGTGGCAGCTCTATCATACAGGCCTGATTGGTGGATTCCTGCACAGATGGTTGTCCTTCTGTAAGGTTCTCCTCTCTCCACAGAAGAACGCTGGAGCTCAGACAGAGTGACCATCGGGTTATTGATCACCTCCCTGACTAAATCCTGTCTCCCCTGATCCCTCAGCTTAGATGTCCGGCCAGCTCTAGGAAGAGTCCTGGTGCTTAAACATCTCCCCCTTACAGATGATGGAGGCCGCTGTGCTCATTGCAACTTTCAGAGCAGCAGAAATGTTTCTGTTACCTTCCCCAGACTTGTGCCTGGAGTCAATCCCGTCTTAGAGGTCTTCAGACAATTCCTTTGTCCTCCTGCTTGGTTTGTGCTTTGTTCTCTTGTGTTTCTCATTGACTGTAAACGCTGCTTTATTCACTAATGTTTTATGCGATATTCCAGATTTGCATATAAATCTTTAGACAGAAACATAACTAATGTCCTCATATGCTTGAAAACACAAGCTGAGTGAGAAGCGAGCAGAGTAAAGTGCGTCCTGTGAGTGAGCAAACGTGGTATTGTAAGATGATGTGACAAAATTACAGTCTTCTGGAAACACATCAGTGAGTAAACAGTGCTGCAGGTGAGCCGCTCTCATTCTCTTCCTGTCAGCTTGTCATTTAGCATCAGCTCTCTACTGGGTTGAATTTCAATGAGGGACAGAATGAGATAAATACTTTATGTAAATCCTCAGTGACAAAAACCTGATGAATTCCATAAGCGGCACCTGCCTTCTGCTCGCTGGCCTCATTCCCTCCATCACGTCTTACTTTCACTCCGACACGTCATAAATTAAAGCTCACTGCTCTTTTCACAGCAACGTTCAACAGAGTCATTACTTGTA
This sequence comes from Danio rerio, assembly GCF_049306965.1. Classification (NCBI taxonomy): domain Eukaryota; kingdom Metazoa; phylum Chordata; class Actinopteri; order Cypriniformes; family Danionidae; genus Danio; species Danio rerio. The sequence goes on from NC_133191.1 coordinate 58,416,039, forward strand.
CTGTCATACATTGCGTTTTTGGTTGATTTCTAATGTATTTCAACCAAGTTTGTGGCCCATTTATGTCAAATAAAGTAAATTGCAACAAAGTTGAAAATGCAACAACTTTAAAATTAATGTCAAAGTGCATGCTCAAATATACATTTCAAAGCAAATTGAAATGCAAACATATAGGAATGCACATCATAGGGAAAATTAAAACTCGATGCTTAAATGTGCCATAAATAAATATGCCACAATTAAATGCCATAACCCATGTTTAAATGTGTCACAATGCATGTTTAAAAGTGTCATAATACATGTCTAAATGTGCCAATGCATGCTTAAATGTGCCATAATTAAATGGCATAATGTATGTTTAAAAGTGTCATAATGCATGTTTAATTGTGTCATAATCCAGTTTAAATGTCCACAAATAATGGTGCAATATTAGTAATGCATATTTAAAAGTGTCACAATGCTTGTTTAATTTGGTATTATGCATGTTTAAACGTGCCATAATCCATGTTTTAATGTGCTATATTAATCATGCATATTTAAGTGTCATAATGCATGTTTATATGTTTCATAATCCAGGCTTTAATGTGTAATAATATAAATCCATGTTAAAACGTGCAATAATAATAATAATAATAATAATAATAATAATAATAATAATAATAATAATGCATATTTAAAAAAAGTGTCATAATGCACGTTTGTGTCATAATGTATGTTTAAATGTGTCATTTTCATGTTTAAATGTGCAATTATTATTATTATTATTATTATTATTATTATTATTAATAATATTATTATTGTTATTAACAATAATGCATATTTAAAAGTGTCATGCACATCTATTTGTGTCATAATGCATGTTTAAATGTGTCATTTCCATGTTTAAATGTGCAATTATATTATTTTTATTATTATTATTATTATTATTAACAATAATGCATATTTAACAGTGTCATGCACGTCTAATTGTGTCATAATGCATGTTTAAATGTGTCATTTCCATGTTTAAATGTGCAATTATATTATTATTATTATTATTATTATTATTATTAACAATAATGCATATTTAACAGTGTCATGCACGTCTAATTGTGTCATAATGCATGTTTAAATGTGTCATTTCCATGTTTAAATGTGCAATTATATTATTATTATTATTATTATTATTATTATTATTATTATTATTAATAATAATAATAATAATAACATTATTATTATTATTAACAATAATGCATATTTAAAAGTGTCATGCACGTCTAATTGTGTCATAATGCATGTTTAAATGTGTCAATCCATGTTTTAATGTGCAATAATAATAATAATAATAATAATAATAATAATAATGGATATTTAAAAACATCATGCCCGTTTAATTGTCATATTGCATGTTTAAATGTGTCAATCCATGTTTTAACGTGTAATAATATAAAAGCATGTTTAAATGTGTCATTGTTTAAATGTCCAATAACCATAATAATAATGCATATTTAAAAGTGTCATGCACGTCTAATTGTGTCATAATTCCTGTTTAAATGCATCATAATCCATGTTTTAATGAGTAATAATATAAATGCATGTTTTAAATGTGCCAAAATGCATGTTTTAAATGTGTCATAATCCATGTTTTAATGAGTAATAATATAAATGCATGTTTAAATATATAATAATAATGTTTAAATGTGCAATAATAATAATAATAATAATAATAATGCATATTTAAAAGTGTAATGCACGTTTAAATGTGTCATAATGAATGTTTAAATGTGCCATAATCCATGTTTAAAATGTACCACAGTGCGTTTATATGTTTATGGTGTGTATAGACGCATGTACTGTAACAATGTGGGTGACTGTACACTTGGATGACATACACACAAGACAAAATGCATATTTAAATGCTTATATATTTATTTATACAAGTAACTTTAGCCTGCATCATTATGGGGTTTTGCAATTCATGAAGTTTTAACTTGAAGGTTGAACATGATGTTCCGGCACAATCTGCCCTCTTCACATCCTAAATATTCATATTCAAGTACTTATTAGAAACATACATTTTTAAATCAGGCTTAGTCTGAGAAAGAGGTTAAAAAGTACAAATCAGGTTCTCTGTATGGCTGTGTGAAATTCACAGTTTAATGCAACATTTTATTTGCCATTTGTTTTTGTTTACTACAGTTCTTTTGTTTGTCACAAACTACCCCCCCCCCCCCACCTCCAAAAAAAAATAAAAATATTGGAAATTATTATAAGAGCCAGCAATGAATCAGTAATATGAGCCACATTACATTTAAGATAATTACAAAAATAAAATGCAATCAAATAAATGAATAAATAAAATGCAATAAAATAATATGCAATAAAATAAATAAAAATAAAATAAATTGCAACCAAATGGAATGCAATAAAATGCAATAGAATAAAACAAAAAATGCAAGCAAAAAAACAAAAATGTAATGCACTTTGATTTCCATTGTGTATGAAATGTGCTATTTTGGCCTTGTTAATGCAACGCAATCAAATAAATAAAAAAATGTTAAAAAAATTGTGCCTTTAAGATTTTTTTTCTATTGGCCACAGACACAGATAGGAAAATATATAGCCCTGTATTGAAGAGACTCTACAGATGAATCTGTGTTATGCTAAAATGATCAATCTCAGCTTCTCTCCTCAGTCTCTGCACATTCAGTCCTCTACTAAAACACTGCAGCTGCAGTGAGTGTGTGCTCTTCTTTACTGCTCAATTAAACATGAACACCACAGTCTCGCGTTACACACAGATGCGGACGCTCACTGGACACACACCAGCAGCAGAGGACATTTTCCAAAGGTCAGATGATCAGTGCTGGGCTGATGTTTTTGACCGCTGTGCGTTTGACAGACGACAGTAAAATAGGTCACAGTCTGAACTGACGGCACTTCTGCTCCTCTTCTGACTGAAGAACAGAGAAATTCAAGTGTTCTGGAAAGTCTTTACTCAAGAAAGAGGAAAAACACTTCTGCTTTCATTAGTGAAACATGCTGGATGCTGCAGAATTATCAGTCTACTGGACAAAAACACAAGACACTAATGCTGAAACAAGCAGATCAGGGCATTGACAGGAGAGCAAATCTCGCATCGAAGTCTGAAAGATAAAAGATAGCTCTAAGATTTTGGATTTTTACTTCAAGTTCATTCATTTATTCATATTCCTTCGGCTTAGTCCCTTTATTCATCAGGGGTTGCCACTGCGGAATGAACCACCAACTATTCCAGCATAAGTTTTACACAGCAGATGCCCTTCCAGCGGCACCCATACACACTCATTCACATGCACACTTATACACTAGGCCAAATTAGTTGATCAATTCCCCTATAGCCCATGTGTTTGGACTGTGGGGGAAACCAGAGCACCCGGAGGAAACCCACGCCAACACGGTGAGAACATGCAAACTCCACACAGAAACGCCAACTGACCCAGCTGGGACTTAAACCAGCGACTTTCTTGCTGTGAGGCCACAGTGCGACACCACTGAGCCACCATGCTGCTGCAGATTTTATGTTCAAGCACATTTAAAAACAACCAGTGTCGTCCCAAAGTGATGTAAATAAATAAACAAATAAACTAAATTAAATAAAAGTAGTTTACTTTATTAAATAAAAATTAAATAAAGTAAAACACAGTAAACAAATAATGTAAAATCAAATAAAGGAGTCTCACTGACCCTCACGTTGTCCGGTTGGAGACCGCCGGGGTGTTTGTCCATGTACTGACACAGATCTGTGTGCTGGAGAGAAAAAAACACATCACACAGAGGAAAAACACACACTGCATGCTAATGGCTAATTATATACATAATTAAATGTGTCTTATTATTATTTAATTGTATCATTAATTTCACATTTAATTATTTAGTTTCATTTTTATTACATTTCAGATTGACATTATTATTAGTACAGATAAAATTACAGAGCATTTGAAAATTCAGTTTATACATACATGTATACAGTCAAGCCTACAATTATTCATACCTCTGGCAAATTATGACTTACAATTTTTATTCAAATGTAAATATGTACATCATCTTATTATATTTTGGGAGAAGCCGGTGTCATTTATGCTAAAAAAAAACAACCTGCTGGTTGAATAAAAATAACCTTAAGTCAGAATTTGCCAGGGGCATAATATGTCAGGGTTCTGCCACTCTGGTCTTGTAAATTCTTGTTTTGGTGGCAGAATCCGGACACTAGTCATGTCTAGTCCTGTTGTGCTCGGCTCGAGTTTTCTTGGGTCGAGCACTTGTTTCTGTCTCTGTGTGCGCGCTCCTTTTTCCCCTCACCGCCCGTGACATAATACTGTAGCTCTGTTGTGTAATTTGTAATCAGTATCTTAAACTAAATATAAAAACACAAATAAAATCAAATAGGACCAAATGCAATAAAGTAAAATGCAATTAAATGGAATATAATGCAAAAACAAAATCAAATAAAATAATATGAAATAAAATAAAATAATTACCAAAATAAAATAAAAAAGGACCCAATGCAATAAAATAAAATTTAATAAAATAATATGCAATAAAATAAAATAGGAGCAACTTCAATGCAATAAAATTAAATAAAATGAAACAATGAAATGAAATTAAAATAAAATAAAACAAAATAAAAAAAAAATAAGGAGCAAACGCAATGCAACAAAATAAATTAAAAATGAAATAAAATAAAATGCAATGAAATAAATAAATACATACATATTATAAGACCAAACGCAATAAAATAAAATTAAATTAAATTAAAGATAAAACTAAATAAAATAGGACCAAATGCTATGCAATAAAATGAAATAAAATAAAATAATATGCAATAAAAAATTAAATTAAATTAAAAATAGGACCAACTGCAATAAAATGAAATAAAAATAAAAATCAATTGAAATAAAAAAATCTAATAGAATAATAAATAAAATAAATATGAATAAAATATATTTAAATAAAACGAAACAAAATGAAGCAAAATTAATTAAAATAGGACCAATTGCAATGCAATGAAATAAAATGAATAAAATGAAATTAAATATAATGAAACAAAATAAAATAAAACAGGAGCAAATGCAATGCAATACAATGAAATAAGATAATTAAATGCAGTAAAATTAAATTAAATTAACAAAGCAAAATAAAATAAAATAGGACCAAATGCAATAAAATAAAATAAAATAAAATAAAATAATTTCTGTGTGAAGTTTGCATGTTCTTCCCGTGGATTTCCTCCATGTGTTCAGGTTTCCCCCACAGTACAAAGACATGTGGTACAGGTGAATTGGGTAAGCTAAAACTGTCCGTAGTGTATGTGTATGTGTATGAATGAGTGTGTATGGATGTTTCCCAGTGATGGGTTGCAGCTGGAAGGACATCGGCTGCATAAAACATGTGATGGATAAGTTGGCGGTACATTCCGCTGTGGCGACCCCAAATTAATAAAATGACTAAGCCGAAAATAAAATAAAAAATAAATTTAGACCAAATGCAATGCTCTTTATTCTGCAGTGCTGAAGTGGCGCTGACATTAGCAAACACCCGCAGATAACCGTCTTTTCCTCTCATGAATAATGCAGTCTCCCCCTCAGATACGCCTGTCCGTCGCCGTCAATCATTATTAAGCGCTCGCCATGCAAAATCAATTGATTTCCTGGGTGCGAAAGCCTCTGTTTGTTATAATGTGGCCGGAGTGTATTTTCTGAGATGAGATCGCAGCGGTGGTCTCAGATTAATATCTACGCTACACATCACGACTCTCAACGGACCACAGCTATCAATAGCAGAGCCGCTGTCCAATCTTCATGTTTTGATTGTTTTCTTTGACACCCGACGTGTTGGTTTAGCGCTCATGAATAAATCAGACCTGCGGCGCAATTTCACACCCATCCAATTTAGTGAGAGCATGTAGATCGCGGAGGAGAAATACTGTTTAGCTGAGGCTAGAGGACGCAGGAGTATCAGAGGAAGAAAAGCACATGAGCAAAATATAATGAGGCTAATCGGGGATTGAGAGCAAAACCTCTGTGATGCTGATCTCTCAGAGTTCAAACCTAAACTAAACACACGAGAAAGCGTGAAGATAGAAATATAATGAAGTATTAATAATAAATGCACCATATTGGAAACATCTTATATTGCAAAGTTTTATTTTACTGCAATAAATATTACAATATGAATACAGTTTTAGAAGATCTGGGGAGTCGTAACAGTATTCGGGTACAGATCTTGAATAATCCCAATGCAAAAAAACATGCTTTTCTCACTTTGTTTTATCTTGTTTAGGGTTCAAATATTATTAAAAATATTTAAACTATCATAAAAATATTGTTTAGTTTTCATCATCAGAAAAAATAAAGAGGTTTTGCTTGTTTTATGGAAAAGATCTGACACTGGGGGAAGTGAAACAATCTTGTTTTTGCTTTGAACTGTAGAGAGTTTGGGTAAAAAACAAAAAAATTCTGTAAACTGCGCAAAAAAAATCTAATTACATTTAAGTATTAAAAGTGATATTTTTTATGCAGAAGCATAAAATAAAATGCAATAAAATGAAATAAAGTGCAATACAATTAAATTAAACCAAATGCAATGCAATAAAATTTAAAAAAAATGCAAAAAAACATGCAATAAAATAAATTTAATAAAATAAAATACATAAAATGCAATAAAGTTAAATAAAATAAAATGGAATAAAACCAAATAAATTGCAATAAAAATACATTTAATTAAATTCAATGCAATACAATTCTAAATTAAATTAAACCCCAAGTAAAAATATTGTTTAGTTTTCATCATCAGAAAAATAAGTGATTTTGCTTGTTTTAAGGAAATGATCTGCCAGTGGGGGGGAAGTCAAATAGTCTTGTTTTTGCTTTGAAATGTAAATATTTGGGCTAGAAACAAGACACAAACTCTATATATTGTGCAAAAAAACTAACTACAGTTAAGTATTAAAAGTGAGCGTTAAGTAAACACAGAAGCATAAAATAAAATCCAATAAAATGGAATAAAAATGCTATAAAATTAAACCAAATGGGATGAAATAAAATGAAAAACTAAAAAATAAATAACACAAAAAATGCAAAAAAATAAAATACAATAAAATTTAAATAAAATAAAATAAAATAAAAACGCAATAAAAGTATATTTAATAAATGCAATAAAATGCTATTGAATTAAATCACAAGTAAAAAGTATTGTTTAGTTTTCACTGTCAGAAAAATAAGAGATTTTGCTTGTTTTACAGAAATAATTTGCCAGTGGGGAAAGTCAAATAATCTTGTTTTTGCTTTGAAATGTAGATATTTGGGCTAGAAGCAAGACAAGAATTCTAAGTAAGAAATGTTTATTTGCATTAAAAATATAAATTCCATATAAATACAGCGATTAAATACAATTATGTAGCTCCTGCTCGACTAGAATTCAGACTCATTGCATATGTTGCGATGTGATTATTGCAGATGCGCACATTGTGATATCGATGCTGAAACCATATATTCTGCCAGTGGGGGAAGTGAAATAATCTTGTTTTTGCTTTGAAATGTAGATATTTAGGCAAGAAACAAGACAAAAATTTGAAGTAAGAAATGTTTTTTTGCATAAATCATATAAATTCCATTTAAATGCAGTGATTACATATGCTGCGATGTGATTATTGCGGATATGCACATTGTGATATCGATGCTGAAACCATATAGTGTTCAGTATTGAATTCTATATATTGTGCAAAAAATAAATACAATTAACTATTAAAAGTACAAAATAAAAAAACAAAATAAAATGCAATAAATTTTTCAAACCAAATGCAATAAAATAGATAAAATAAAATACAAAAAATCCATTAAAATGCATTAAATTAAAATAGAATGGAATAAAATGAAATGCAATAAAATTCAATTTAATCAAATGCAATACAATAAAGTGCAAAAAAATAAAATAAAAAATGCAATAAAATATAATAAAGTTAATAAAATGCAATCAATAAATATAATTAAAAGCAATGCAATAAAAGGTAAAAAAAATTATAAAATTATAAAATTTCATGAAAATAAAATAAAACCCCATATCTATAATCCTCAGTCTATGCTGACATTATCTTCAGCAGCTCAAACACTCTAATGGCTAATGGACAGACGGCTGCTTCTCACTCAGGACTGCTGTTTATGCTAATGGGGGAGAGATGGGCACTAGTGGGCGGGGCTTTCCCCCTCTGATGACACGTACAAAGGGAGAATGTCAATCAAAGTGTTTCTGCAGACTGTTTATCAAGTCTGATTATAAAAAAAAATAAAGAGTAAAGTTATAAAAAAAATTTTAAAAGTTTAAATAAAGAGGTAAAGTTATCGTAAACTATAATCTATAAATGATTATTCCGATACTCACCACATACTCGAACACCAGCGTGAGGGTTTCTTTCGTGTGAATGATGTCGTGTAGCAGCACAATGTTGGCATGCTTCAGTCCTTTCAGCAGAGACGCTGCACACACACACACACACACACACGCATCACTTTCACCGTTAGCAATTTCAGAGGCCGATATACATGTACAGTCAAAGTCTGATTTATTAGCCTACCTGAATGATATTGTTTAAGGGGGCGAATAATAATAATGGGTTTAAAACAATTAAAAACTGCTTTTGTTTTAGCCGAAATGAAACAAATAAGACTTTCTCCAGAAGAACAAATATTATAGGAAATACTGTGAAAAATTCCTGAATCTGTTCGACATCATTTGGGAAATAATTGAGAAAGAAACAAATTTACAGGAGGGTTGTAACTGTAAATTATGCTGATTATTAACCAGAAACAAAACATTTTGCATTTAGCTTTACCTTCTCTGATGGCTGTAAATGGTGTTCCTTCTTCCTCCTGCAGACGAATCACTTTCAGAGCAACCAGTTTCCCGTTCACCCTGAAGACACAGAGAAACACACTTTTTAGCTTAAACTGATCTCTGGTACAGCAGTGATCCTTAGGAAATACCACAGTAAAAGTCTATTGGACCCCTGGCGATAAGAGAACAGACTGACTGCAAAGGCTTAATTCCCAGGAAACACATGAACTGATAATAATGCATGCGTTGACATTTTCTGTAAGTCACTTGAAAATGTCTGGATAAAAGTGAATCAAGCGCATAAAATTGTGTGAAAATAAAATAAAGTAAAATCACAAAAAATAAATAAATCACAATGAAATAAAACAAATCACAATAAAATACAGTAAATCAACAAATTCAAATCACAAAATCATAACAATATAATACAATAAATTATTATAAATTATAATAAATCACAATAAATCTAAATAAATACAGTCACAATAAAATAAAACAAATAAAAATAAAATCACAATAAAATAGAGTAAATCAAAATAAACAATCACAAAAAATTCAATCATAGTAAAAAATAAAAGTAATGACTATAAAATAAAATCATACCAATATAAAAAATTACAATACAAATCATAATAAAATAGTATATCAAAAAAAACAATCACAAAAAATAAAATAACAAAATAAAATAAAAAATTACAATAAAATACAATAAATCACGATAAACACAGTAAATTAAAATAAAACACGATTACAAAAATTAAATCACAATAAAACACAATCAATCACAAAAAATTCAATCAGAAACAGAAAAAATAATTATTAAATAAAGTAAAATATATTAAAGCCATGATAAAATTCAATAGAATAAAATAAAAGCAAAAGTAAAATTAAATATTAAATTAAATAAATCACACTAAATTACAGTCTCAATAAAATAAAATCACAACAAAAATACAAAAATCACATCAAAATAAAATAAAATACAATACAATAAATCACAATTATATAAAATATTTTTAGGGATACAAAACAGAAAAACAAATAAATAGTTTAGTTCAGTGGTGTCCAATCTCAGTCCAGAAGGGCCGGTGTCCTGCTGAGTTTAGCTCCAACTGGCTTTAACACACCCCTCAGAAAGATTTAATCTAGTATATCTAGAACATATAATTAAAATATAATAAATAAAATAAAATTACAGGAAAAAATGTTATAAAATAAAAATAAAATTGTATTAAATAAAGGAAAATAAATTAAAGTCATAATAAAATAAATTGAAATAAAAAGTCAACGTAAATGTTAAAATAAAAAATCACTATAAAGTACAGTCATAATAAAATATAATCATAAAAAAAATCAAAATATAATTAAATATTTTAGGGATACAAAATAGACGAACAAATACAGTTTAACAAAATAAAACAAAATATAGAAAAATGGAATTTGGAGAAATAAAATAATTCATAGGGTCTGGTTAATGAGTTTTATGAAATAGCTTTAATAACTAAAACAATCAGACATTTCATCATTATTGTTTTTATTAAAGTTTAATTAAAACAGTATAATCAAATCTAGATATACTTTATTAAAACAGAAAACTGAATAAGGGAATAAAGTGGAGCATTTAGGATATGGGATGAGATTTTATCCAGTGCAAGTTACAAGTCTCTGTTTTTAAATGGTGTTTAATCAAAGGAACTGATGAGTTTTTTCGGAGGTGGATTCATGCATTTAGTAATAAAATGCAGAGATCATTTGAGTGCAGGAAGATGTTAAAGACAATAAACAGAGTCACGTGTGATTTACTGCAGACTGGAAGTCAATGAGATGCAATTTAAAGGCAGTGGAGTGAATCTAAACGCAGAGGTCAAGAGCTTTAATAAATCAACTCACACACACACACACACACACACAAAAACACACACACACACACACACACACACACACACACACACACACACACACACACACACACACACAGCATCATTACTGTCAAACACACACATTGACGCTCAATTCATTTCACACCAACACAGATTTGATTTTACACGCTTTCATTTATGAAGGGAACACATGATTTCATGCTCCAGTTGAGAAGCTGGGGCTTTCTGTTAATAATTTTATCTTAACATTTTATATTACTTAACAAAATGTCTGATAAATGCACAAAATTGAGTGAATAAAGTAAAATATAATCAAATAAAATGCAATAAAAAGCAATAAAATTAAATTAAATAAAAATTAATAAAAAATAAATAAATAAATTTAAAAAGCAATAAAATTAAATAAAACAATAAAACAAAATGAAACAAAATGAAACAAAATGCAATGCAATAAAAAGCAATAAAAAATTAAATAAAAATAAATAAAACAAAAGACAAAATAAAAGACAATAAAATGCAACAAGACAAAAAACAAAGCCATAAAATGCAATAAAAGCAATAGAATAAATAAAATAAAAATAAATAACGATAAGCAAAGCAAAACAAAACAAAATAAAATAATATGCAATAAAATGCAACAAAACAAATCAAGAAAACAAAAGCAATAAAATGCAAAAAAGCAATAAAATAAAATACAAAATAAAAAACTACAAATAAAACAAAACAAAAAATAAATAAAATAATAAAATATTTTCAGCAAACAAATAAATAGATTAGATAGAACTAATGAATTTTATATCATAAAAAAATTGTAAAGAACATTAATGAAACCGTATTGTAAAGAGTGATCAACATTTCTGTACTGTTGTGCCATGATAAAGTCAGTAGGCATGTGTATAAATCAAACACACTCACTTGCTCTTCCCTTTGTAAACAGTGGCGTAGGATCCTTCTCCCAGTTTCTCCAGCTTCTCGTATGAATCCGCTTTGCCAAACTTTGGGCTTGTGGGCTGAAAAACAAAGATTAAACGATCAGTCCACTTACAGAATTTAACTTTCCTGCTTATTTACTCTCCTTCATTGCCACCTGACGTGTTTATTTCTTCTGAAGTGGAAAATACATGATGAAAATATGTAGAATTTCTACAGTACTTCAGATTAAGTGCAGCTTTAAACACTCTAAAGCAGGGAAGTCCAAACTCGGTTCTGGAGGGCCAGTGTCCGGCAGATTTCAACCCAAACTTACCTCAACACACCTGCACGGATGTTTCTAGAAAGCATAAATGATTACTTACCCCAGGTGTGTCTGATTGGGGTTGGGACTAAAAAAGTTTGCAGGACACCGGCCCTCCAGGACCGAGTTTGGGCACCCCTGCTCTGAAGGATCCCAGAACAGAAACAACAGTCTAGACCAGAGGTCTCCAAACTTGGTCCTGGAGGGCCGGTGTCCTGTATATTTTAGTTCCAGCCCCAATTAAACACACCTGAAGCAGCCAATTGAGCTCTTTCTAGGTATACAAAAAGTTCCAGGGAGGTGTGTTGAAGGAAGTTGGAGCTAAACTATGCAGGATATCGGCCCTCCAGGACTGAGTTCGGGCACTCCTGGTCTAGACTCTAGTAGTTATCTAGAGCAGGGGACACCAATCTCGGTCATGGAGGGCCCGTGTCCCTGCAAGGTTTAGCTCTAACTTGTCTCAACACACCTGCGTGAGTGTTTCAAGTATACCTATAAGACCTTGATTAGCTTGTTCAGGTGTTTTTGTAATGTAATGTGTATTTATATAGCGCATTTATTGTGTATGGCCATACACCCAAAGCGCTTTACAATCATGAGGGGGGGTCTCTCCACACCACCACCAGTGTGCAGCATCCACTTGGATGATGCGACAGCAGCCACAGGACAATGGTGCCAGTGCGCTCACCACACACCAGCTATTGGTGAAGTGGAGAAACATTGATAGAGCCAATTTGGTGGATGGGGATGATTGGGAGGCCATGATCGTAAGGGCCGATAGAGGGACTTTTGCCAGGACACCGGGGTTACACCCCTGCTCTTTCACGAGAAGTGCCATGGGATTTTTAATGACCACAGGGAGTCAGGACCTCGGTTTAACGTCTCATCCGAAAGACGGATTTGGGTTTGATTAGGGTTGGAGCTATAATCTGCAGGACACTGGACCTCCAGGACCAGCTTTGGTGACCCCTGATCACTGTGGATAAAATGGTCTGGCGAATGAAAAATTAAATTAAATTAAATTAATTTATTTTAAATAAAACAAAAATGTAATAAAAAAATAAATATAAACTAAAATATAGTAAAATAAAATAAAGAATTAAATAAAATACAATAGAAAGAAAATTATAAAATAAAACAAAATAAAATAAATACAATAAAATAAAACAAAAATATTAAATTAAATTAAATAAAAAATAATAATTAAATTGAAATAGTAAAATAAAATAAAATTAATTAATTAATTAATTAAAATAAAATGAAATAGAAAAATAATATAAAATAAAAAGTAAAAAATCTAAATGTAATAAAATTAATTAAAAAAATAAAATATAATATAAAAAAAATTATAAAATAAAATATAAAAGATAAAATTCAATATAAAAATAATATTAAATATTAAATACAAAAATATAAGATAAAATATTTATTTAAAAAAACATCTATAATCCTCTTAGTCTATGCTGACATTATCTTCAGCAGCTCAAACACTCTAATGGCTAACTGACAGACGGCTGCTTCTCACTCAGGGGTGCTGCTTATGCTAATGAGATGGAGAGAAGGTCACTAGTGGGTGGGGATTTCCCCCTCTGATGGCACGTACAAAGGGAGAATGTCAATCAAAGTCCTTCCTTGATCAAGTCTCATTAGAAAAAACACAATTAATACATGTTAACCATCAGAGGCTGGAGATATTCACACACTGCTGACACACAACGTTATAAAAGTAATTTTTACATAATAGCTCCGCTTTAAATAAAAAATGAAGTCAGAAGTTAAAATCAAAGTCCTTTCCACTACAACATGCATTGTAATAATTGTCACGCTGTGTCCAGAGCTCAGTGAGCGAGAGCAGAAGGTCAGATCATCAGCTATTCTGCAAACGCTTGATCTCAGAGGATCTGCTTCGGTTTCTGCCTTTTTCTGACACATAATCTCACATCTAGAGCTTATTTGGGGAAACAAGCGAATGAGCAAAAGCTGTAGCGCTTTCCCAGTGTTAAAGAAGAATGAGTGTCAAAAGGAGATCAAACATTATCATATTAAAAATGACACATTTGACCTCTTCCCAACAGGGAAAACCGGCAACATTCAAGAATGCATGGCTGCGTCCGAAACCGCATACTTCCATACTATATAGTACGCTAAAATCAGTATGCGAGCCGAGTAGTGTCCGAATTCATAGAATTCGAAAATCAGTAGGCGAGAACACTGAAAAAAGTGTTGCATGCAGAGCTGTTGCAAACAATTTATTTGTGCTGAATTTAAACAAACAAATTAAGTTTATTAATGTTCAACTTAATTTGTTTGTTTAAATTCAACACAAATAAATTGTTTACAACCACTTAATGTAAAAAAAATGAGTAAATCCAAGGAATCATCTTTAAATATTTTTTTTCCGTGTACCCGGATGACTTACTACTTCCGGCGAGATTCTGAAGTGCGCATCCCATGCACGCTGCGCTATCCCATAATGCCCCGCAAGAGAATTCATGAATGGAAGTGAGGCGACGCAACTGACGCAGGTAGGTCACGTGACCATGAAAAAATGGCAGATGTAGTACGTCCGAATTCCATTCATACTTTTCACATTCATACTGTATAGAACGCACTTTTCTAACGGCCAAGTAGTACATTTACATTCAAATGCAGTACCTACTGAGTAGTAGGCGGTTTCAGACGCAGCCCATGACTATATGCTGTCATGGCTTTGCAATCAATAAATGTGATTATAATGGAAGTCAATCGGGCAAAAACAGCACCAACATAATGAAAGGCAATAAATTTGTCCACAGTGTATTGTTGAGTTTTTTTATATTTTCTTTCATTAAATATGTGTCAGAATAAGTCTTACCAGCAAAAATTATTTCATTTGCTGAAACACAGAGACAATTGAGGCCAAATTAAGTCTCAAAATCAGCCCAGAGTGGATGAAAACGACCCAACAGCGCACAAGAGTAAAGTTAAAAGCTCAAAATTAGATTATGCCACAGGCACAAGCGCTCCAGACTCCAGAGTCTTCATTTCATGCAGAATTAAGCAAAACCTAAATAAATAAAAATGATTTTATTTGTTAACTCATTCATTCATATTCCTACAGCCTATTTATCAGGGGTCACACCACAGCGGAATGAACCACCAACTATTCCAGCATATGTTTTACACAGCGGATACACTGGGTTCCTGCTTGTTCTGTAAACATTTGATAAAGACACTGTCATCTAAGCAGGCCCACGACACGCATCGCTGAGAGCTGTTGTGTTCACCAGCTGAAGATGGAGCGTTGTTTGGGCCCGGTGTGGCAAGAGTCGGAGGGCTCTTCCGGTTGGTTTAGGGGTAGTTGTGGAGCTAGCTGCTTCTTGGTTGATAACTGGGGGCTTGCAGCAAGGGAGTGTGAAAGTTTAGTTCCAGCAAATCCCAGTTCTTCCATCTTTTTTGCAAAGTTTAAGAGAGCAAGGTAAAAATTTCCTGAACGACTTTATCAGTAAATTCAAGAAAGTGCTGTTCACACAGGCGAGGACGTTACGGAAATTTTCCGGAAAAGACCATTCATATATCCATTCCAAAATTGCAGTAAATTCTGACATCATTAATCAGAAATAAGCTCTAAACGGTGGCGCTTGTATTTGTAAACATTTGACCTCATGACAAACTCTGTGGATGGATCAGAATTGTGAACAGCTTCAATGAAAATATAGAGGAGCTCTTTCGCATGTCGAGATGTACATCATATGTGTGTGTGCTAGGGCTGTGCAATTAATCAAAAATCTGGTTTCGATTTCGATTTTGGCTTTTAACGATTATGAAAATCATTAATCGAGATAAACGATTATTCCATCATACACCGCCCCCTTTCCAGTTGTACACATTTGTTGCTCTGCAAAGCTCAGTTCCACATGAAAATGACTAAAAGCATGTGCTGTAATGTAACGTCTGCAGCAAAGGATGCACATCATTCATTGATTTACGTTTGAATCATTCATATTTTTAAAAGCCCGAAAGAGCATATGCTGTTGTGTGTGAGTGCGCCGCGCTTAGGCTCGGACAGGCTCGGAGACGAGCAGAGCACATACATATAATCTTAATGTGAGCGCTTTAATGGTCAAATGCACATTTGTGTCAGCACGCGGTGTTTAGTGATTATTCATATCAACCCTCCTTAATAAACAAACAAGTTGAGAATCAAAAGACCTGTGAAAGAGAAACCATATCAGAGCCGCACTATTCTTAAAGTGACAGTGCGCAATATCCCTGCTGCCGCTTGTTTTTATCATTAATCAAACAACAAAAGGAGAAAACCCCTCACTGCTCTTGACTGAAGGACTGCTGTAGTTAAAGTGTTTTTTCTTACAGTGAAGATGCTTAAAGCACAGTTTAAACATGACAGATTTAATAACTCATTTCTAATAACTGATTTCTTTTATCTTTGCTATGATGACAGTACATTATATTTTACTAGATATTTTTCAAGATACTACAGTAGTATTCAGCTTAAAGTGACAGTTAAAGGCCTAACTAGGGTAATTAGGCAAGTCATTGTATAACAGTGGTTTGTTCTGCAGACAATCAAGAATATATATTGCTTAAAGGGGCTAATAATATTGAGCTATTAAAATAGGTTTCAAAATATTTAAACCTGCTTTTATTCTAGCCGAAATAAAACAAATAAGACTTTCTCCAGAAGAAAAAATATTATAGGGAATACTGCGAACAATTGCTCTGTTAAACATCATTTGGGACATATTTTTATATAAAAAATATTCACAAGAGGGCGAATGATTTTGACTTTAACTGACAATCATTTTGAATAATCGTGATTATGATTTTCCCATAATCGAGCAGCCCTAGTGGACAGTACACACATTGAGGCGCAGCACTGTTCTGTTATCAGGCATCTATGGGGTCAATCTAGGGCCATATATACGTGCAAAATAAAATAAAGTTTTGCAAAGAAAAATAAAGTAGTGAGCAAAAAAAATAAATAAATGCAAATTTTCAAAAATCGCAAACCGAAAATAAATTTAAGAAAAAAAATTATTTTTGCTAAACTTAATTTTGCTATTAAAAATAAAAAAAACTGCAAAGGGAAAATTAAGCTTTGTCAATTAAAATGGAAAGTGCAAAAAAAGAAGAAAAAAACAAGCAGTGCAAAAAAACTGTATTTACAAATATTTACAATAAAAAATAAAATAAAAACTATTTTTTTGCAAAACATTTTTTTATAGCATTGCCTTTACAAAACCCGTCCAGTCGATTGCAGTGCTCATTTTGATTTGCTGACCTACTGGGCAGTAAGACTACCTCAGTGATTCGGTGTCTCCAGGTGATGACGTTGCTTAAATAGAGGCAGTTCCATTGACTCCGCCCCCTTGTCAAATCAGGGCCACAAAGTGAAATGCGCAGAAACTTGAAACAAAAAAAGGAGAAAATCCCTCACTGCTCTTGACTGAAGGACTGCTGTAGCTAAAGTGTTTTTTCTTACGGTGAAGATGCTTAAAGCGCAGTTTAAACATGACAGATTTAATAACTCATTTCTAATAACTGATTTCTTTTAGGCAAGTCATTGTATAACAGTAGTTTCTTATGCAGACAATCAAACATATATATTGCTTAAAGGGGCTAATAATATCGAGCTATTAAAATAGGTTTCAAAATATTTAAACCTGCTTTTATTCAAGCTGAAATAAAACAAATAAGAAAAAGAAAGAAGAAAAAAACATTACAGGAAATACTGTGAGCAATTCCTCAGTTAAACATAATTTGGGAAATATCTATATTTAAAAATAAATTCACAGCAGGGCGAATAATTTTGACTTCAACTGATAATCGTTTTGAATAATCATGACTACAATTATGACCAAAATAATCGTGATTATGATTTTTCCCCATAATCGAGCAGCCCTAGTGTGCGTCACAGGCTGCTTCACGGGCACACGAGATGCGTCAAGCAACTGAAGGAAGCAGAGCAGATAAACAGGTATTAACAAGTAGGTGTGCAGGTAAACAAACAGCGGCTTATCATATGCATTCATTCATTCATTTTCTTGTCGGCGTAGTCCCTTTATTAATCTGGGGTCGCCACAGTGGAATGAACCACCAACTTATCCAGCTATTTTTCACGCAGCGGATGCCCTTCCAGCCACAACCCATCTCTGAGAAACATCCACACACACTCATTCACACACACACACACACACACTCTTACACTACGGACAGTTTAGCCTACCCAATTCACCTGTACCACATGTGTTTGGACTGTGGGGAGAACCGGAGCACCCGGAGGAAACCCACGCGAACACAGGGAGAACATGCAAACTCCACACAGAAATGCCAACTGAGCCGAGGTTCGAACCAGCGACCCAGCGACGTTCTTGCTGTGAGGCGAACGTGCTACCCACTGCGACACTGCGTCGCCCTTATCATATTCATCTTATTGATAATTATTTACACAGTTGGCATTAAGAAGGAACATAAAAATGTGATCAGACTAACATCTAGCTGGTAAGTGTGTCTGGAAAAATATTCAAAGGCTTTTATTTTTATAAACCGTGCGTCTGACTGTTCTGATTGGCTCGAGTAGACGTCTCACGTCAGCGTGTTCTAGACGTGAACGCGCTCTTTCCAGCAACCTTCCTTCAGCATTCCGGAAAATTAGCGGTGATGTTACAACTACTCTTTCCGGAAAATGATGGAACGAATGTACTGGTATTTACTGGGCTTGTTCACATATACTGGACTTTTCGGGAAATTGCCGGTAATTATCCGGAAAGGTCTGTATGTGTGGAAGGAGTAAATGAGAGCGTGTCTGGTGACAGAAGCTGTGGCTCTGGAGATTCTGGCTGCTGAGAATCTTGAAGATTATTGTTGAGTGCTGAGTGTTGAGCTCAGTGTGCAGGCTGCAATGTGTCTGTGAGCAGTGGTTGTTGTGAATGCGTGATGTTATTTCTGAAACTCCACACAGTAACATCAACTGACCCAGCCGGGACTCAAACCAGTGACCTTCTTGCTGTGAGGCCCCAGTGCTAGCCACTGAGTCACCGTGTCGCTTTGATTAGTTGACTATTACTACCGATTTAGTAAGATAAAAGGAAAATAAAGACCTTTTCAAGCACTTTCTCCAAATATAAGACCTTGAAAACACTTTCCAGGATTTCCAGCTGCCGAATGAACACTGTTATATTCAAATGAATGCAACTCAAAGATGTGTGTGTGCGTGCGTGCGTGCGTGCGTGTGTGTTTTAGAAGAGCAGCGTTTCTGCATCCTGACAGCGAGTCTCTTTCTGCGATTACTGTGAAAGATTAGCGGACTCATGCCGGATAAGAGAAGTGTGTAACCGCAAACCCTGCAGCTTTAACAACACCAGACACCAGGCGTTTCTAAGAGACACACACAGACATTACCTGAACACACACTCTATGCTGGAGCTAGGAGCCTGCAGAGAACACGCACACACACACACACTCACACTTGATTGTACACACATACAGACACTCACTCACTCACTCAATCACAGACACACACACACACACACTTACATACTGGGAACCACACACACACACACACACACAAAAACTCACATGCACAGTCGCACTCACACACACCATCAGACAGACACACACACATCCTCACACAGACGAAAACAAATATACACAGACACACTCACACAAACACATAAAAATAGTCACACACACACATTCACAAGATCACAAACACACACACACACACAAAATAAAACACCCTCACATATACACTCATATAAACACAAACGCAAACAGACACATACACACACACTCTCACACACATGCACAGACACACAAACGTGGAGCTGCACACACCTTCACACAGGCAAAATAAAACACACACATACGCAAAGACACGCACACACCCATGCATACACACACACACACACACACAAATTCACACACACACATCCAGAAATGTACACACACACATGCACAGATACACACCCATTCTCAAGCACACAGATACACGTCCACACACATAAAAATAAACTCACATACACACACACACACACACACTTCCAGACACTCACACTCTCACTTTCACACACACACACACACGCAAAAATAAACCCACACACACACTCTCTCATACAAACTTTCAGACACACACTCGCTCTCTCACACACATACACTTTCAGACACATACACACAAACACAAGCACACACAGATACACACACGCATCATCAAGCTCACAGACAAGCACAAATGCACACAGTTACACACACACACACACACACATAAAAATAAACTCACACACACATGCATGCACTCTCTCTCTCTCTTACACACTCTTTCAGACACACACACAATCTCTCTCTCTCACACACATTTTCATACACACACAGACTGAAGGAGGGCCCCTGCGGTGAACAGGTCTGTGATCAGTGTATTTTCTACATTCGAAGTTGTGTGTGTGTGTGTGTGTGTGTGTGTGTCATCAGGTGTTCAGGGAAGGAGGTCACACACACTCTCTCTCTGCTTCTCTCTGAACTTACACTCATGCATTTTTCATTGGTGTGAATCAGCAGGCAAACGTGCTTTACCTTCAGCTCCTCCTCACAGCTCAAACACACCTCGGCTCACACACGTTCAGAACAGCTCCGCTTTATACATTCAATTACAATAGGACCGTAGTTACACAAAACGTTGTGTGTCTGAGTTTAACACCGCGGGTCAGAAAGGAAAAGTTAAAAATGTGTAAAATAAAACAATATTTTGAAATAAAAATCTGCAGAAATAGAATTGAAGAAATTTGATTGAAAAATTAAAACATCCCTAATTCATTTAAAAAATCATAATGTAATAAATACAATAAGCATAATTATTTAGTATTTTAAATTGATTATTAACTCAATAGAATATGTACAATAGGGTTGGGTTGACAGACGATGCCATTGTCCATCGCCGATGACTGATAGACATCACGATGCTGAGCCGACCAACATCGCGATCCTCAGCCCCGCCCCCGTGACAGCAGCAACCCGCTCATAAAAAACACACACTCAGACCCCGTTTACACAAATACGTCTTAGTTTTAAAATGGCATTTTTGAATTTAAACGATCAATATCTACACCGCCGTTTCACTTAGTATTTCTGAACAGATCTCCATCCGCACTATACTGCTGAAAACACACATCACGTGACCACACACACACACACACACACACACACACACACACTTCAGCCCTGTTTACACTGTCAGGTCTTGATGCCCAATTCCGATTTGTTGCCTATATCTGATTTGTTTGCCTGTCCGTTTATGTTGTATTTGAAATAATGCCACACCTCAGAATGCTCATCAGCCAATCAGAATCAAGCATTTAACACAGCCCCCTGATTTACATATGGAATAATTGACGACAGGTCATTCAATTGGGCGACACAGTGGCGCAGTAGGTAGGGCTGTCCCCTCACAGCAGGAAGGTCACTAGTTCGAGCCTCGGCTGGCTCAGTTGGCGTTTTCTGAGTGGAGTTTGCATGTTCTCCCTGCGTTCGTGTGGGTTTCCTCCGGGTGCTCCGGTTTCCCCCACAGTCTAAACACATGCGGTACAGGTGAATTGGGTAGGCTAAATTGTCCGTAGTGTATGAGAGTGAATAAGTGTGGATGTTTCCCAGAGATGTGTTGCGGCTGGAAGGATATCCGCTGCTAAGTTGACGGTTCATTCCACTGTGGCGACCCCGGATTATTCATTCAATTATTAGAAAATAATGCACACCTGAGGTTGTGATACAGACACAATACTATGATTTCCACACCTAAAGACACTGTTAAGGTGTTGTGTTTGAAGACTATTTAAGCTGTTAGTTTATTTGAAAATAACAGTATACCTCAGAATGCTCATCAGCCAATCAGAATCAAGCGTTTGACACAGCCCCCTCATTTACATATGGAATAATTGACGACAGGCCATTCAATTATTAGAAAATAATGCACACCTGAGGTTGTGATACAGACACAATACATTATTTACTACAGGGATCGAAATTGCAACCATTTTGGTCGCCTATGCACCCGAAATTTAATCTATGCGACCTCAATATACATATTGGGAGCATTAGTGCTACTGCATATAATGGTTGTAGTGCGACCTGTTTTGAGTTTTTTCTAAAAACGTGCTAAATCGATCTTCCCTGCCGCTATATTGGTTAATATCAGCTGTCAATCACTAAAGGCTTTCTGCTGTCAGGTGACCGGGAGCTTTTGTGACCGCAGGAAATGCAAAAGGCTGAAGAGTGAGAAGTACAGAGGTTTGCAAACCCCACCTAAAGTTATAATAAAAATAATGGCGCAGACGAGAGCGATCATGACATGTGGTGAATATTGATCTGCCAGCCGAGATCAATCGTCTGTTCTCAGAGAAGGTGCCTGAATCTTGATGCGTTGCATTCACTGCGTGTTATGTAGCGCAAATGTCCGCTATAAATGTAAAATCTAATACAGTACACATCATTGCCAAAGAAGCTCGCCTTTACTGAGTTTACACTGAAACTGCGGCTCATAATAAAGAGCGATATTGCGCCGGTGGATCAACGCGAGAATCCTGCTCTGCCTGCTCATATATTGGGTCGGCTGACTCGCCTGCTTTCCACAAACACAGACAAACGAAGATTAGCTCATAACGAGAACGAGCATTTAAAATGACACAAACCCAAAACAAAACCTTTAAAGAGTTGCAGAAGTGAGACTTTTCTTACTTTCTTTTGTCCGTTCTTTCTTGAGATGTATTTTGCTAGTTAGTAGTTTTAGTTACTGATGACTGTTTTGCAGCTCTCAGCCTTACATTGAATGATTTATTATAGTCTTTTGTTTGTTTTGTAGCAGAAATATTGTTTATTAGATTGACATGCATATAAAAACAATAGTGCAAAATAAATATTTCTTATTGCAATGCTTCATTTGTGTTTGATGCAAACCATACATGTATTTTTCATAAAGTAACCAACTTTTTATAGCAGATAACTTACATTCAAGCGCATTTAAGGCAGCATCATAATGAGAAATGGTATTCATTGTTAGTATTATTGTCATTTTCATCATCATTAATATTCTATAATTATTAGACATGCATTTTGGAATTATTGCACACATCTATCAATAAGTCATCTCAGCATTAGTTAGATAGTTGTTTCTGGTTTTTGTAAGTCCTAATTGACGTTGTTTTCAAATAAAATAAATCCCTTAAAATACAATTTGCATGGTGCTCCTACAATCTTTCTGGTGCTCCTTAATTATTTTTGGTGCTCCTAAATATTTGAAGTTGCATTAAATATTTGAAGCACCGGTGCTACCAAGTAGAAAAGTTAATTTCAAGCCCTGTACAAATAATTCAGCGTTTATCATCAATTATTCCACTTATACTATGATTTCCACACCTAAAGACACTGTTAAAGTGTTGTGTTTGATGACTATTTTACCTGTTCGTTTATCTGATAATAACAGCACACCTCAGAATGCTCATCAGCCAATCAGAATCAAACATTCAACAAAGCCCCGTAGCATAAGAACTAACAACAGTACCATTAATTATTAAAAAATTTAAAATGCCTGAGGTGAAGATGTGGTGAAGAGGAGTGACAGTTTCACCTCAGGTGTGCATTATTTTATCATAACTCAACATACAGGTCTAGTGTCCTCCACATCTCCTCATCCTCCTTCTGTTGTGTTCCCATGTGATTTCTGACTGTTGTATCTGTGAAATAACTCTAATCATTCAGCGGAATGATATGGAACTGTAATGCACTCAAAACCTGCCGGAACTACTTTAGCTGTGCCTTTCTCTGATAATAACCAAACACCTGAGAACACTCATCAGCCAATCAGAATGCGGAATTCTTTAGCCTGTAGTATAATGTTGTTGAGAGACTCACAGAGCTGGGGCTGGAGTGTCTGCGCAGTTTGGGAGACTCTTTGCCAGACGAGGAGCTCTTGGCGTTGATGCAGGCATTATTCTCGGAGTGAACGCGCTTCACTTGACTGGCAGGTTTGTCGAAGGCCTCGAAGCCGCTCTGCGTTCGCTGCACGCGCACCTTCTTGTCTTCAGGGATGGTGTCCAGGGGCTTGATGACCGAGTCTGATCCCTGGCAGCTGCGAGTGGACATCTTGGTGACACATATCTGCACAAACACATACACACACACTACGTCAGGACTGCAATAATAATAATAATAATAATAATAATAATAATAATAATAATAATAATAATAATAATAATAATAATAGGGTATTTGTACAGCTAGAGGTTTTCCCCACTAATAAACTTCAGGGGCCTCATGTACGAAGACTTGCGTGGAAATCTTACTAAAACACTGCGTACGCACAAAGCTGTAAATGTGCGTACGCAGAAAAAAAATTCAGATGTATGAAACACTGCGTACGCCGAATCTCACGCATATTCTTTTGTACATCTGAATGAACGTGAAACTGAGCGCAACATGCACGAGCACAAAACCCCTCCCTGCCTCCTCCCCCGTATGAATATGCTAATGACTCTACTTTGGCAAAACCCAACGAAAAAGCAACGGCAAAAGCAAGAAGAGAAACTTTGAACAGAATGTGAATTGGAGGTGCTTTCAGAGGTAGACTGGAGGAAAACGGTGT
This sequence comes from Danio rerio, assembly GCF_049306965.1. Lineage (NCBI taxonomy): Eukaryota > Metazoa > Chordata > Actinopteri > Cypriniformes > Danionidae > Danio > Danio rerio. The sequence continues at coordinate 58,440,628 of NC_133191.1, forward strand.
TATTTGCAAGTTTGTTCTCCGGAATTAACAAAAAAAGAAAAAAATTGAATGGGGAGAGTTTAGCTGATGCGGTCAACACAGTCGGGTCTGAACATCGCACTGAGTGCATTAAAAAAAGAAATAGTGAGATTTATAGGTGTAAAATGTAAAACGCATGTCAACATGTTTTGACACATTCGAGCATGAACTCGGTTCAAATCCAGCATCTGATGAACTCTTTCTTCTTTTTTCCCCCGCTTTCCCCCGCTACATCAGATTTTGCCTACTATTTATCACGAGAAAGACATATAGGAATCATTAATAAGTTTGTGCATCATATTTTATTTGCACATTTATTGAATGGAAATGTTTCTGATTCACGTATGCAAATTCATCTTCAGATAGTGTCTTAATAGAAATGTGTGTGCAGTAGATCGCTCAGATTACATTGGGAAAACAGGCGACCGCTGCAAATTGCGCTTTAATGTTTGGCTGGTCAACTGTATGGTATGGAAGCCTTATATACCTGCTAGATGAACCCGTCTCATACAGCTGCCATTGTAGAGAGGAATTTAACACAACTGCCTCTAGGAGTCGCCAATTGAAATAAAACAGACACGCACAAAAAATGTGCGTACGCCAGCCAGAAAGCTGCCGTGAAGCTGCGCACATTCCCACGTTCAGTTCATCGTTAGTAAATCCAAACGTGAGCGATTCTGAGCGTGAAACCTGGCGTACGCAAAGTTTTTGTGCGTACGCAGCGTTGATACATGAGGCCCCTGGTGAAGGGTAAATATGACTGTTTTCAACTTCATGAGCTTCCTTTTACAGCATCATTGTTGTAATGTAATTAAAATATAATCAGTTTAATAGACTTCGGCATTCATTTAGTCCTTCAAGTGTAAAACAAGATGAAAAGCCGTTTAAATGCAAGCAGCATTAATAGCAGCACCAGAAAATACTGTGGTAAAATAAATGTTCATATTTTGAAGACATGGCATGGGGCAATGCAATTTAATGCAGTGCTTCATGTACATTCTGAGACCCTCTTTATATCGTGTAACAATCACGCAGTGAAGATCATTGATTTTTAAAGAAAACAAACACAGTGATTATGTACAGACATACAGATCTCTGAAAGCGCTTGAACCAGGTTACTGAAAATTAAAAGTCCTTCTGCAGACACCCTATAAAAGATTACAACTAGACCCACAAGCAGAATGCGCAGATTATTCAGCCCATCATTAAGACTGTTTATTTATTTATGTAAATGTGTGTATATACAGTTGAAGTCAAAATATTAGCCTTTTTTTTCTTTTTTAAATATTTCCCAAATGATGTTGAACAGATTCAGGAATTTTTCACAGTATTTCCTCTAATATGTTTTCTTTTGGAGAAAGTCTTATTTGTTTTATTTCGGCTAGAATAAAAGCAGTTTTTAATAGTTTTAAAGCCATTTTAAGGTCAATATTATTAGCCCCCTTAAGCAATACTTATTTTGGATTGTCTCCAGAGCAAACCACTGTTATGTTGAGTTCAGACTGCGTGGTTTTAGCCCTGATATTGACTCCCTGACAGGTTTTGAGAAATCGCTGACAAATGCCTGAAATCAAAGGTAAATCGGTGCTCATGTGACAATCACACAGTATGAACTATCAATGACGCAATCGGAGAGAATCGCTGATGAGTCGCTGATGCCTGTGAGATATTTTTGGCGTGCTGAATATCTGGAGCTGTCGACGATTCAAATCATGACATGTGAAATGAGTTTTGACTGAAAATAACATCAGCGATCATCTTCAGCCAATGAGAGAGCAGCTTTCACTAGTGTAGGTATCTGCAGGCCAGCGGGAGGTTGAGGGAGAAGATAAAAGCGCTCATTTTCAGTTTATTTGGACCCAAGAAATGGAAGAAAAAACTTTTTGACAGGAGCAACCGTGTCTGACATTTAATGCAGTAAGTTAAAAAAAGAAAGTGGTTTAGAAATGTGCTGAAAAATCTGCTCTCCGTTAAATAGAAATTGAGAAAAAAAAATAAACAGGGCGGCTAATAATTCTAACTTCAACTATACATTAGATTAGTCAGAACCAAAGACAAAACTGATCAACTGTTGTAACAAACAAACGACTCGCAGTGCCAAAATGACTACACAAAAAATCCAATGTTGGAGAAAAAAATATGTATTTTTAATTAATAAACAGGAAAAATCAAGAGAAAATGTACAAAAAAAATAAATTTAATAGATTTATTTGCAATAACCTATTTGAATTCAAATGTATTAATGTGAATGTCATGTTTGCATCATCTAAAGAAGGAAAAAAGGAAAAATTCCCACAAGGTCAATATTTACTGCTATTGCTTTCCTTTCGAGGACATTGCTCACAACATGAGGAATACAATACACACACACACACACACACACACACATACACACACACACACACACACACACAGATTTTATGCTACAATTTATGCTGTAAAACAACACTCAAACAGTAAAGCATGATCAGGGTGACGAGAAAGATCATCTTTAGTCGATTACAGCTTACAGTATTACACACACACACTCTCTCTTTCTCATACACACAAACTTCTACACACTCTCTTACAAGCACAAACACACACAAACTCTTACAAGCACACACACAGACACACGCACAAACTCACATCCTCACACATGCACAAAAACCCTTGCGCACACACACACACAAACTAACACACTCACACACAGACAGACATGCATGAACTCTCACACACACACACACACACACACAGAGCTGAAGTGCAGAAAGAGTTGTTGTACGCACCGGCCACTCCATCGCCACTGGACTGACAGACACACAAAAGAGCCACGAGAGCATGTCGTGTTCAGCTCACATTAAACATTCAGAGGCGGGACGTCCTGCACACACACACACTGACACAGGTTCCCTTACAGCGGCCCGGTTTCACCACCTCACACACACACACACATATACATGCATGAACACATGCACGTAAACACTCGCACACCCATGCACACACACATACTCAAAATGTGCACACACAAACATACATATGCACACCCACACATACGCACACACGCACCAGTTCAATTTTACAGACCTTCAACTTGTTCATTTAAATGAGTATTGGTTCTTGATTTTATTTATTCAAAGGTGCAGTGTGTAAGTTTGACACCCAGTGGTTAAACTAGGCATTGCACTCCTGGATTAAAACAAACGCAGGCACAGGTTGCCAGATTGATATGTATTAATCAGATTATAAACCTTAGCATTGTGCTGGAGTGCAGTGAGTACACTGTTCTGTGCATCTGAATGGCTGTGTTTACATTTCTGTCATGTTTCGTCTGGTGCAACAGCCAAATTGCTCATCACTGCATATCTCGTCATGTAGCATGTTGTTAGGACATGGGGTTACAATGTGACCTGCTCACCTAATGTTCATGTTTGTAATATTTATATCATTTGCTAATTAATAACCTCATGAAAAACTCTCAATCCGAGTCTCATTCGGAGTCTGCTACAGTCCACCAGAGGTCGCATTTCAGTCACAGACACATGCTTTCAGAGTCTTCATGACTGATAGAATGAAATACGCAAGAGCATATGGTTTGCTCTAGACCACAGGTGTCAAACTCTGTTCCAAAAGGGCCGCAGCTCTGCACAGTTTAGTTCCAACCCTAATTAAACACACCTGATCAAACTAATTGAGTCCTTCCGGCTTGTTTGAAACCTACAGGTAAGTGTGTTGGAGCAGGGTTGGAACTAAACTGTGCAGGGCTTCGGCCCTCCAGGACCCCTGCACACCCCTGCTGTAGACACTGGTGGGGACCGCCCGGACAGGTGAATCCATCCCCCCCATCACTTGTATCTGAACGCAGCTACAGCCTCTCACATGACAGCAGGAAAAGGCTCAGCCAATCACAGTGTTCATATGCGTTTTGGGGGTGAGATGAAAACGTGATTTAACCCTTTCTGCATGTCTTGGTTAATACTGACAGCACCATTTTTTAAGTGAATTAAATTATTGGTGGGGAAAATTCAATAGTTGGTGGATATTGGTCCGTCCACGCTAAATCTACGCCCCTGGAAATACGCTGTATTCCAACAAGGCAACCTGAAGTGCTAAAATATAATTAGCTAAACTGGCAGTCAGCGGGTTAAAATAACTAAAACAAAGACAGTCATTACGGCATGGAAAACGCATTTAAAGCAGAATATCTGACTTCAGCATTGTTTTTCAGATAATCCAGAATGTTCACTGAGCATGTTTCTGAAATATCTGCACACATATGATGCTGTTTTATGCTTTAGAAGAGTCAGAAACTTGCATACAGCAGCTTTAAGATTTTTAACTCGTTTATCGCACCAGTTTATCCTGGTTTTCAAATATATTTTGTTTGTTTATTTGTATTTTTCCCCCATTTATAAAGTGCAATAAAATAAAGTTGTCAATAGTTTCATTTAAAAAAAAACGGAAGAACAAACAAACAAATAAATAACTACCAAAACTGATCCTAAAATTAATGAATTAAAAGAAAACTGTGATATTTGTTTATTTTACTTTAAATATTTATATAGAACTATTATTTAGCCTGGCTTTCAAATTTCTGCAATTTCATGTATTATTATTATTATTATTACTGTTGTTGTTGTTGTTGTTGTTGTTGTTGTTGTTGTTGTTGTTGTTGTTGTTGTTTTGCAATTCATAAAGTGCAATAGTTTTATTTCAAAGAAAAACTGAAGCTCACAACAAATAAACAATTACACAAACAAACAAACAAACAATTAACAAAACTGACCCTAAACTTAATGAATTAAAAGAAAACTATGATATCTGGTTTATTTTACTCCAATATTTATATAGCTGAACTCACTCATTCTTTAGCCTGGCTTTAAACTTTTTTTTGCAATTTTATTATTATTATTATTATTATTATTATAATTATATTATTTTATTTGTTTGTTTGTTTGTTGTTGGTTTTTTTTTTTTTTTTTGCATTTTATAAAGTGCAATAGAACAGAGAAAAACTGAAGCTGGTGTTAAACAGGAATAAAAGTAAAGAGGGCGAGAGAGAGCAAAACCAGTATTGATACTTACCAAAAGTATCGTATCGTTTTAAATATTCCATTCTTGATACTTATTGAGATATCTATATTTTTGACAACACTAGTTTATTTACTTAGCTCAGAAAATGATATATTATGTGTTTAATTTAGTGTGAACATTCATTCATTCATTCATTCATTTTCCTACGGCTTAGTCCCTTAATTATCAGGGGTCACCACAGCGGAATGAACCGCCAACTATTCCAGCATAGGTTTTACACAGCAGATACACACACACACACACACACACACACACACACACACACACACACACACACACACAAACACACTCATGCACTATGGCAAGTTTAGTTGATCAATTCCCCTATAGCGCATGTGTTTGGACTGTGGGGGAAACCGGAGCACCCTGAGGAAACCCACACCGGCACGGGGAGAACATGCAAACTCCACACAGAAACACCAACTGACCCAGCCAGGACTTAAACCTGTGAGGCCACATGGCAACCCACTGCACCACAGTGCTGTACAAAATAAGCATTTAACTAACAAATTACATTTTTCATGCATCTTCACTTCACAAACATGTCATTACCATGATCTCCAATCACACCGTCTCATACAAACACTCAGAGATGTTTTCTTCATCCATAAAAACAACTACATGGTTTAAGCTTTTAGCTCATACTGTAAAACAACTTAACAACAGACAGCTTAAATATTAATGCGAATGCCATTGTTTCTTTTAAATATTAATGCAACTTAACTTCAAGTTGTTTTATGTTCATCCTGAAGGAGCAGATTAACATTACACACATTTACAGATTCCACATGAATAAATACAAACTGATTATAGGAATGATCCTGTTCTTAGTAGACTATTTAAAACGACAGGGGAAAACAAAAAATTAGGTATTATTAAAAAGAAGAAAGAAATATAAAAAAAGTACAAGATGGAAAAAAAAGGAAAAATAAAAAAGGCATTCGACAAAATATATAAAACAAAATTTCTATAAACATTCATCCATTAAAAATGTATGTAAAAAACACATAAATGTGTAAAAATCCATAAACATTTATTTAAATCTAAATAGTATTTAAATAAGCAAATATTTAAATAAAATATTAACAATATTTTAAAATAAATGTTAATTTTTTAATAAATCAAATTAATTTTATAAATAACAACTTGTAAATAAATAACAACATTTAAAAATAAATAATAATAAAAAATTGCTTACACTTTAAAAGAAAAACAGTCAAATTAATTAGTAATTAAAGTAAATATAATATTTAATTTTCAAATTACAAAAACAAACTAATAAAACTAAGCTTTAAATTAAATCTGCAATTCCACGGTTTATTTCAGGTAGCTGGGGTGCTGGAAAAAACTTAAAATAACGACCGTTAAATGACAGAAATTTATTTAAATTCAAATTTCTGGTAAATTTCTGTAATTCAACATTATTTTACAGTAAATTTCCGTAGTTTAAGGGCCAATTTAATTACAATCTAAATCATTTTAAAATAAGTATTTCATATACATAAAAACATTAATAATATTTTAAAATAAATTCTCAGTTTTTTACATGTCATCAAATAGTATATAACTAAATAGTATATAAATAATATTTAAAAAACTAGTAAAATAAAAACAATTAAATCAATTTGTTAATAAAGTAAATAAAAAATATTTCAGATTACAAAAGCATGTAATAAGAAAACTAATTGTTAAAATATTTATTATTGAACAATTATTTAAGAAATAATAATAATATAATATGTATTACTTTATTTAATCATTTAATTCAATAACAAATATATATATTATCTGATTTAATTACAAGTAACTAAACTGAAATATAGATTTGAATAAATGTGCTACAAAAATATAAATAAAACACAACAAAAACTAAAATCTCCAACACTTTCACCAATTTAGTTCATAAATTCCCTTATAGCACATGTGTTTGGACAGTGGGGGAAACTGGAGCACCTGGAGGAAACCCATGCCAACATGGGGAGAACATGCAAACTCCACGCAGAAACGCCAACTGACCCAGCTGGGACTCGAAACCACTGAGCCACCATGTTGCCTAAAACCAGACCATACAATATATAAAGATATCAAAGAAAATAAAAATAACTTTTTTAAAACTTCAGACAGAATTAGATGTAACTTAGCAACAGCATAAGATCAAACGGCAGCAAATCTGCACCACTTACACTCTAATTAACAAAGACACTAACGAAACTTGTCAAGGCAGCAATTAGTGAGTAAACTAATCCAACTCAACTAATCCAGAGATTAAACATCACAGCATTAAAGCAACATCACAGCATCAGCAACTTTAAGACTCTGTCAGCCACAAATCCAGCAGATATTCTTCATTCGATCGTTTCTTAGATGATCTGAACACTCTCACATGTGAAATAAACAGCTTTAATTCTTTAAAAAAGTGCTTCAAAGATGATCAGCGTGTCTGCAGATAATAAAAAATAGAAAAGAATAAAACTGAATAATTGAACGAATGAATGAACGAATGGATGAATTTTAATAGCCTAAAATAAGTAAACATAACAAGATTTAAGAAATAACAGTAAAAAACATAGATACATAAAGCAAACAAGAATGCAAAACATAAGATTATTAATTAAAAATAAAAATAATAAATATGGAAATTAAGAAATGAGAAAAATGTAAAAAAAAAAAAATCAGGAAGAAAATATATAATACTTTAAGCAAAATATAAGAATAAAATAAATGATTAAGAATGAATAATAAACTGATCAAATGATAATTATTTACTAAAAGATAAATGAATAATAATAAATAAATTGCAAACAAATATATTAAATGAAGATTTTTAATCCAATAAATATTAAATGCGGAAAAGGATGGATGGATGGATGGATGGATGGATGGATGGATGGATGGGTGGGTGGATGGATGGGTGGGTGGATGGATGGATGCAAGGAAGGGTGGGTAGGTGGAAGAACAGATTGAAAATTTGATATGGATGGATGGATGGATGGGTGGGTGGGTGGGTGGATGGATGGATGCAAGGAAGGGTGGGTAGGTGGAAGAACAGATTGAAAATTTGAGATGGATGGATGGATGGATGGATTATTTGAGATGTATAGATGGGTGGGTGGATGGATGGATAGATAGATGGATGCAAGGAAGTGTGGGTAGGTGGAAGAACAGATTGAAAATTTGAGATGGATGGATGGATGAAAAAATTGGGATGGATGGATGGGTGGATGGATGGATGGATGGATGGATGGATGGGTGGTTGGATGGATGGATGGATGCAAGGAAGGGTGGGTAAGTGGAAGAACAGATTGAAAATTTGAGATGGATGGATGGATGGATTATTTGAGATGGATAGATGGGTGGTTGGGTGGATGGATGGATGGATAGATGGATGGATGCAAGGAAGTGTGGGTAGGTGGAAGAACAGATTGAAAATTTGAGATGGATAGATGGATGAAAAAATTGGGATGGATGGATGGGTGGATGGATGGGTGGATGGATGGATGGATGGATGGATGGGTGGATGGATGGATGGATGCAAGGAAGGGTGGGTAGGTGGAAGAACAGATTGAAAATTTGAGATGGATGGATGGATGAAAAAATTGGGATGGATGGATGGGTGGATGGATGGATGGATGGATGGATGGATGGGTGGATGGATGGATGGATGGATGGATGGATGCAAGGAAGGGTGGGTAGGTGGAAGAACAGATTGAAAATTTGAGATGGATGGATGGATGGATGGATTATTTGAGATGGATAGATGGGTGGGTGGGTGGATGGATGGATGGATGCAAGGAAGTGTGGGTAGATGGAAGAACAGATTGAACATTTGAGATGGATGGATGGATGGATGGATGGATTATTTAAGATGGATAGATGGGTGGGTGGGTGTATGGATGGATGGATAGATGGATAGATGCAAGGAAGTGTGGGTAGGTGGATGAACAGATTGAAAATTTGAGATGGATGGATGGATGAAAAAATTGGGATGTATGGATGGATGGATGGGTAGGTGGATGAACAGATTGAAAATTTGAGATGGATGGATGGATGGATGAAAAAATTGGGATGGATGGAAGGATGGATGGATGGATGGATGGATGGATGGATGGATGGATGGATGGATGGATGGATGGATGGATGGATGGAAGGGGGGTAGTTGGATGTACACATTAAAAATTTGAGATGGATGGAAAGATGGATGGACGGATTGAAAATTTGAGATGGATGGATGGATGGGTGGATGGATTAAAATGGATGAAAATTTGAGGTGGATGGATAAAAATATATTAGATAAAGATTTTTTTATTATAATCCATTTATTAAATGTGTGAAATTAGGAAAAATATATTTCATATATGCTGAACACTGTAAATGAATGAGTGAAATAAATAATTAAAGATTACCTAAAAATAATTATGATTAAACCCAAATATGTCCTGAATAAATCAGAAAAAAATGTAATAAAATAAAGACAATAAAAGCATATTATTTGCAATAGAGCAGCAGCAGATCATTTATACAGCACATGCACTCTGTTTAGAGGTAAAACGCATCTCTGTGCTGCTCTGTAACTGTGTTCAGTGCTGAAATTAATGGATGCGTGTGTGATATAATGAACACACTGAGCTCTAATATGATGCAGTGTCAAAATTGTGCCGTTTGTCATCTCTGAAGCAGCCGATGGCGTTATTGAGGACGGCTGTCAGAAACAGTATCGCAAAATAGATGATAAATATCCAACAACCCTAAAAACCCACCGTAAAACAAGATCAGCACAAAAAAACAAAAGTCCAAAGCAAACAGACGATGCAGATATAAAGAGTGAGGATAAGCATGTTTAACATAAGGAAATAATTGACGACATGACACTGAATTGTTCCAAAATAAGACACACCACCTCTGATGTGGATTATTTTCAAATTATTTGTCAATTATTAATTCTTATTTGTATAAAACATGCTCATCATCAGTCTTTATATCATCCGAGGTGGTGTGCAGAGCAGAGTGCATATTGTGCTATTGTGTACTACCATTCCCACAACCAAAGTTTATAAAAGATTAAAAATCTCGAGGCAATGGTTGTGTGTGTAAAATGAAATAAATAAAACTGTAGGGAGAATGTGCGCAGATGTATGTGAACTAGTGGTAAACATATTTAACTGGATGGATGGGTGGATGGATGGTAAATTTGAGATGGATGGATAGACAGATGAACAGACGGACCAATTTCAGATGGACAGACGGAAGAATGGAAAATTTGAGATGGACGGACCAATGTGAGACAGACTGACAGAAAATTTGAGAGGGACAAAAGGAGGGACCAATTTGAGACGAACTGATGGACGAACGGATTTGAGATGGACGGAAAGATGGACGAATTTGAGACTGATGGACGGACAGACCAATTTGAGACAGATGGACGGATGGAAAATTTAAGACGGACGGAATAATTTGAGATGGACAGACAGAGGAACCAATTTGAGACAGAAGGACAGATGGACCAGTTTGAGACAGACAGACAGACAGACAGACCAATTTAAGACAGACGGACCATTTTGAGGTGCACTGACGGACGGACCAATTTGAGACAAACTGACAGATGAACCAATTTGAGATGGATGGACATGTGGACGAACCAATTTGAGACTGATGGATGGACAGACCAAATTGAGACGGACAGACAGACGAACCAATTTGAAATGGACTGACAGACCGATCAATTTGAGACGAACTGATGAACAGAAAATTTAAGATGGACAGACAGATGGACCAGTTTCAGATGGACTAAGGGACAAAAATTTTGAGACGGATGGACAGACAGACCAATTTTAGACAGACAGACGAATGGGCCAATTTGAGATGCACTAACGGACGGACCATTTTGAGACAAAGTGATGGAAGAACCTATTTGAGAAGGATGGACAGACAGACCAATTTGAGACGCACTGACGGATGGACCAATTTGAGACCAACTGACAGAAGAACCAATTTGAGACAGATGGACAGACAGACCAATTTGAGACTGACAGATAGACGAACCAATTTAAGATGGACAGACAGATGGACCAATTTGAGACAGACTGATGGGACGAAAAATTTTAAACAGACAGACAGACAGAACAAATTTGAGACGAATTGACAGATGGACCAATTTAAGACTGACTGATGGGACGAAAAATTTGAAAAGAACGAACAGACGGACCAATTTGAGATGGATGGACAGATGGACCAATTTGAGACAGACTGATGGGAAAAAAATTGGAAACGGACGGACAGACGGACCAATTTGAGATGGACTGACAGACAAAAAATTTGAGACAGACAGATAGATCAATTTGAGACAGACGGATGGGCCAGTTTGAAACGGCCAGATGGACGGACCAATTTGAGATGGATGGACAAATAGACGGACCAATTTGAGACAGACTAACAGACGGACCAATTTGAGACAGACTAACAGACGGACCAATTTGAGACAGACTAACAGACGGATCAGTTTGAGACTGACTAATGTACGGACCGATTTGAGAGACGGATGGATGGACCAATTTGAGATGGACAGACAGACGGATGGAAAATTTGAGACAGACGAACGGATAAAATGGATGGACTGAAAAGACTGGACAGACAGACGGACGGACAGACGGATGGACAACTGAATCAGTGACTTAAGTGCACTGTGCACACACACAAGAGTTAATATTATGTGAGGTATTTTTGTAATACATTTACCCACCCAGGATACATTCAATTAATCAAAACTGACACAAAGCTTTGCATTTTACAAGAACACTGAGTGAAAAACGTATCAAAGTCACTGTGAGCGAAGAGTTTACGGTGTTGACTGTGAACTCTGTGATTAAAGAGAGTGCTATACATCACTTTTACACCAACTGGAAGGAAAAGGAGAGGAAAAAGAGATTGCCGGTATTAATGACAAACTTGGCAGAGCTCCTGTGCTGTTTAATGGCTGTTCAGATCAGAAACAACACAGCCTTCAGCTCAGACTCATCTCACAGATCGTGTGTCTTCAGTCTGATCTCCACGCTCTATGCTTTCTTTGGGGATTAATTGAAGCATTTGTTAGGTAATTACAAGTATTAATACCGTCTTTTTTGATAAACATCTGTGTTCCCACTGCAATGCACTGCTCAATACTTCTCATAGACAGACTAGATAGACAGATGAATGAGAAAGACAGAATTACAGAGAGACACATTGAATATACAGTGACAGAATGATGGAGCGAAAAGACAGAGAAACAGAATGAGAGACAGAAGGATTGTGTATTTGATGGACATTTACTCAACTATCAATATTACTCATATCTGCTCTTCTCACTTACATAAATGAACTATAGTATCCTGCACACACTCTACTAAAACATATTTAATAGATAGATAGACAGACTGACAAAACGGTGGATAAAATGATAGACAGAATGACTGATAGATATAACAAAATAAATAGAACAAAATAAATAGAGGGATAAAGATAGAACGAGATAGTACGGCGGACAGACAGACAGACAGACAGATAAATAGATGGATGGATAGATAGATAGATAGATAGATAGATAGATAGATAGATAGATAGATAGACAGATAGACGGATAGACGGACAGACGGACAGACGGACAGATGGATAGATGGATAGATGGATAGATGGATAGATAGATAGATAGATAGATAGATAGATAGATAGATAGATAGATAGATAGATAGATAGATAGATAGATAGATAAAAATACAGAATGATAATTGGACAAATGGATGGAGAGATAAAATGATAAATGGATAGATGGATCGACAGATAGATAGAACGACAGACAGATAGACGGATAGACGGATAGATGGATAGATAGCGGAACAGAACAAAATAGATAGAACGATAAAGATAGAACCTGATAGTACCAACAGATAGTAACGACGGATGGAAGAATGGATGGATGGATGGATGGATGGATGGAACAAACTACAGAATGATAGATGGAAAGTTGGATCGATGGATCAATAGAAAGATAGAAAAAAGACATACGGACCATCTATCCTTTTATTGATCAATCTATCCATCCATCCTTTTATCATTCTATCTGGATAGATGGATGAACGGATGAATAGGATAGATTTAAGATAAATAGAAGGATGGATGGATGAATGGATGGATTAAACGAACTACAGAATGATAAATGAACAGATGTACAGATAGATCGATGGAATGAAAGAATAAAGTAATTTTTTATAAATGCAAACGGATATAGGACAGACGGATGCACAGACAGATAGATAGGTAGATAAAACGATAGATGGATAGATGGATCAATAGAATGATAGATAGAACAATAGACAGATGGTCTTTCATTCTATCTATCGTTCTATTGATCCACCTATTGTTCTATCTGGATGGATGGATTGATGGATGGATGGAACTACAGAATGATGGATGAATAAATAGATGGATGGACACACAGGACAATAGAAAGATAGATAGAAGGATAGAACGCTAGAATGATAGAAGGATAGATAGACGGACAGACGGAACTAACTACAAAATGATGGATGGATGAATGGACAGATAGTACGACAGAACAATTGATAGAAAAGAACGCTAAATAGAACATTAGATAAAGTGCTAGAACGATAGATTTTATGAATCTATACGAACGATAGATAAACGAAGAGGAGGGCGGACTGGACTGGACTTTAACCAGAACAACACTGGCGGAGAATCAGCACAAAAGCAGAGTGTGGCTTTAATGAATCCTCTTTTTCCACTGTCTGTGTGACATTTTGCAAAATGTAAGCCGGATTACTAAGTAGTGTTGATCTGCCGCTGCTCAGAGCGAGACCTGTTCTCTGTAATGGAGGTGTAACCCAAGCCTTTGAGTGGATTATAATGGTCAAGTTCATGCGGAGAGCTGGAGAGCGCTTTCAGGGAGTTCAGAAAGTCAAAACCGCCTCTAATTGTTTCTGCATTATAGATTGATAATCGCAGCAGACCAAACGGTCAACAGCAGTTGGCTAATGACTAGATTTACATAAAACATCCAACAAATGGGGACAGCGGCGAGATTAAAATTTTGTATCCATGATAATTAAGGAATGTTTACTCCCTTGTGGAATTAATTATGCGCATATTTAATGCGTTAATGAACGTCTTCAGCGTGGTTGGGCTTGTGTGAGGTCACGTATGAAAGACCTCACAGCGAGACCTCGACTTTATCTACAAGCTCACATGAAAATCACCAGTAAAGCTCTCTGCTGGTGAAACACACTGATAATCACATTAATGAATGACTGCTCCATAACTGGTTTATACTGGTTAGCACTTGTGAGCAAACACACACACACACACACACACAGTAGCTCAGTTTATCAGTATTGTATAATAAGACAGTTAAGCTTTAAGGATGTGTACATGATCTTTATTTTTATTATTATTGTTTATAATTTCAGTTAAATACGGTGACAAATGAAGAAAAAAAAGCAAGGCACTGGATTGGAAATGGAGATGGATGGATGGATGGATGGATGGATGGAGCTACAGAATGATAGAAGGATAAATAGAACGATAGACAGACAGACAGACAGACAGACAGACAGACAGACAGACAGACAGACAGACAGACAGACAGACAGACAGACAGACAGACAGATAGATAGATAGATAGATAGATAGATAGATAGATAGATAGATAGATAGACAGACAGACAGACAGACAGACAGACAGACAGACAGACAGACAGACAGATAGACAGATAGATAGATAGATAGATAGATAGATAGATAGAAAGATGGAAAGAATGATAGAATAGATAGAATAGCATATAGAAAGATTGATAGTTTAATACAGCCATTCCCAACAGGGGGGTCGCAGCCCACAAGGGGGCCTCAGGAAGCTTTGTGGGGGGTCGTGTCATATGTAAAAAAAATTCTTAGCAGTGGACAATTAGAATGATCATTTTGCATTAGTTCATTTCATCCCCTAGCTCAGTGGTCCTCAACCACTGGTCCGTGGATCAATTGGTACCGGCCACTCAAGAAATCATGAATTATTTCCGTTTTATTTATTATTTGAGTCTGAACGATTTTATTTTGAAAAGTCTTTTATTTTGAAAAATTAGCATATTCTCATGCTTACGTCTCGGTCGGTCACTTGAGCACCAAAATTTAACCCACAGGCAGCAAAATTAGCAAGAAACAGACGTCTTTAGAAAGTTTCTTTGTTGAGGGAAAAAGGCCCAGTGAACGACCCGCAAACTTCTAAGGAATAGATCCACAATCAAGAAGATGCTTGTATGGAATATTCACAGTTCGGTAAATCTAGTTTTTTTTTCTTAGACAGACACAAAACTCTCAAACACTGCAGTGCTTTGTACTTTTCTTCATAAATAAAACTTGTATCAGAGTGACAGCAATATTTTGTCAGTTTGTCATTCTCAGAGAAAACGGGTTGATGGTCGCATAGCAACCTACGAAACCTATGAAATTTTGAATAATAAATCTCAAATAGGGCCAATTTAAAGGTCAAAGGCTTACATTTTTCAGTTACAAATGGCCTGCTGATGTTTTGCTTTTTATTTTACATTAGGCTTTTATTCATTCATTCATTTTCTTTTCGGCTTAGTTCCTTTATCAATCCGAGGTCGCCACAGCGGAATGAACTGCCAACTTATCCAGCACATGTTTTATGCAGCGAATGCTCTTCCAGCTGCAACCCATCTCTGGGAAACTTTAGGCTATTATTTGTGCATGAACATTTCTAAATATAGCAATAAACATACCGTTTGTTTGAAAACAACATTATTTATCATCATTACTGCAAACTTTTATGAACGATTCTATCATTACATTTGGAGGGGGCCTTACAATATATTCTGGGGAAAAAGGGGGTCTCAGGCAAAAAAAAAAAAAAAAGGTTGGGAACCACTGGTTTAATAGAATGACAGAGAGAACAACAGAACGAAAAAGCTATAGTAGATAGCATGACAGAATGAAAGAACGACAGAATGGTAGATAGATAGAATGAAAAGATGACAGTACACCAGAACGATGGATAGAATGACAGTATAAATGAATGATAGATAAAGTAATATGACAACATAAAGAATGATAGAATGACTGAATAGAACGATGGATAGAATGATAGAACTATAGAATGATAAAACAACAGAACAATTGACAGACGGACAAACAGATGGAAGAAACTACACAATGATGGATAGACAAATGGATGGATAGATGGAAAACTAGACATGGACAGAATGATAGAAGGATATATGGAACAATAGTTGGAAAAATATATGGATGGATGGATGGATGGATGGATGGATGGATGGATGGATGGATGGATGGATGGATGGATGGATAGAACATGAACGACAGACAGACAGACAGACAGACAGACATAGATAGATAGATAGATAGATAGATAGATAGATAGATAGATAGATAGATAGATAGATAGATAGATAGATAGATAGATAGATAGATAGATAGATAGATAGATAGATAGATAGATAGATAGATAGATAGATAGATAGAATATGTGAATTCATAAACTATTATGGCGTGATTTCAGTGCTTATCTACACACACACACACACACACACACACACACACACACACACACAATGCTCTACTTCGGCAGTCATCATCACTGTAGTAATCTCCTGCTGCTTCTACAGTGACACACACACACATACACACACACACACACACACACACACACACACACACTATATCAGTGTACGTCTCTCTCTCCGGCCTGACTCTAATCCTCCTGCCGCTCCTGTGTGTCCTAATAACAGAATCCAGCAAACACAGAAAAAGAGAGCGGCGTTCTTCTTCCTCCTCCTCCTCATCCCTCCATCACTACTACACCCCTAGGACAAGACGTCTGCCTAGCGCACACACCCAGCACTGATCACTCATTAAAACACAGCATGATCTGCAGAAACATGCATGATGCGCTGACTGTCAAAACCCCTGCGTGATTCTCAGGTGGGCCGGCCCGCTCTGGAAGATGACAGAGCGAAACAGAAGCTGCGTGCACGCTCACACGGGCGCAAAAATCATGCGTACTGAATCATACGTGTGGGGAAGAGTTACTGCTGGAGCATGCACGGCTCTTACCTTAACACAATCTCTGTTTTCAGCTCACCTGAGTGCCTCTGGATGAAGCGCACGCAGGCCAGCGACGCACATTCAAAACAGCTCTCGACGCCACTGGAGACTCGACTAATGCATGAAAGAGGACGCTGCATTTTTTTTGAGGGGAGGGGGGATTTTTTAGAGTGATGCATTGAGGATTGCTGTGGCGCTGAGGTTATGCAATGTGTGTTCACTTTGGATTGCTTGTTGTGTTGTGATTGTGATGTGGATTGGGTTGTGTGGTTGTGGAGATGCAAGGGAGAGTGGAGAATGGGGGAATATTGGGAAAACACCCCTGTGAGGAGAAAATGGTTTGATCTGGAGGAGTTTGAGGAAGCAGGAGGCAGAAGCGGTGCTTGCAGCAGTCGTGCAACACATGCGTGTCTCTCTCTCTCCTTCTATCTGTCTCTCTAAATGTTACATATGTGTTGCTAAAGCATTTGTGACGTTCACTTTAAACTGAAGTACGCATTAGAAAACAAATGACAGTAGTATTAAAAACAACAAATAATCATTTTATATTCATAATAACTTTATATTAATTGGCCTTAACTAATATGTACTTATACATGAATAAGTAGTTTGTTACAATGTACTAATTGTGTAAATGCATGTATTTACTGTGTACTTATGCTTGATTAAATACAAAGTACATAACTATACAATACTATACACAAAAAAATACATGCCAGAGTGTGTGTGTGTGTGTGTGTGTGTGTGTATATATATATATATATATATATATATATATATATATATAATAAAAAAATTAATAAAAAACATTCAGTAATTGAAAATCTTTTATTCCTTAAAAATATTACAAGTCTTCTTTGCTTTGTTATTAACAATGTTTTCCAAACTTGTGCAGTAGTCCTTAGTCTTTTGAAGAAAGTGAACAAAATTTGGCTTTGATCCATTAAATTTTTTTATGTATATGAAACTTTCCCAAAATAATAAAAAGTTGTACTAGAAAGGTATTTTTTTACATGTATTAAAATAATAAATGCAAATATAAAATTTTTTTAACTTGAACACAATATTTGTTTTTCTTCTTAGAAAATTTTCCACATCCACCCAGAAAATCCTTGTATATATACAATCACAAAACATGTGGACAATAGATTCCTTTTCCATACAACAAAAATCACAGGATTTTGTATTTAAATTTGTAAATACACTGTTGACCATCCCTTACACCTTAACACACCCTTAAACCTACCCATATAACCAAACCTCTCCATAACCCAACCACTATCCCAACTCAAAAGCACCACAAGTGTTCTCAAATACATTATAAACACAGTAAGTACATTGTATTTATTTTTTGATGTAAGTAAATAGTAGTTAAGGACACTTAATATAAAGTGGGACCATTTCTAAAGGTGCTGTTGACTTGTAATTTTCACCAGATGTTGATAACAACCAAATAAATCCGTATATGCAAAGAAAACAAATCTAATTAGTTTACAAATGAAGTTCTGCGTAAAAAAAAATTAAACACATGAAGAAAGGGAGGAGTAGTTGGACAGTGAACGCCCAGACAGCAGCTGAAATCTCTCAGTAGTTCTTCAGCAAGCCTCTGCCCTTCCTCTGTGTAAATGAATATTAGCTGCTTCAGCCCAACATCTACATTAGCAGGAGGATGAAGATCATTTCAGCAAGACAGTGATCCAAAACACAGCAAAGGAGACCTTCAGATGCTTTCAGAGAAAGAAAATCAAGCGGCCCAGCCAATCACCTGACCCCAATCCAACAGAGAATACAGAATAAAGCTCAGATTTGATAGACGAGACCCACAGAAGCATCAAGATTTTGACACTCTGTCTGCACTGTTAGACCTTACCAGGCTTTTTTACAGTAGAACACTGGCAACACTGTTGCCAGCTACTCACTGTAAAAGTTTGGTTACAGTAATTAACTGGCAACAGTGTTGCCAGTTATTTACTGTAACTGAACCGATACAGTGAGTAGCTGGCAACAGTGTTGCCAGTTAATTACTGTAATAAAGCAGTAGTGGTAACTAACTGGAAACTGTGTACAGTTAATTACTGCACTGTAGTGTTACAACTCACAGCATTATACTGCATACACATTTATAGTATGTCAGGGTATTACTAAGTATTTAGTAATAGTATTTTACTAAAATTAATTTGTATTCTTACCTGTTATTAAAAATAGGAGGCATAAAAATTCTGACAAATTTATTTTATTGTTTTGGCAGCAAACAAATATACAACAGAAAATGTTTAACAAAATTAAGAAATCAGCAGATATAAATATCATGTTACATATTACTGAGAGCCACAGGTCTGCACAGTAAGGCTGTGGTCACACTAACGTTTGAGCATGCGAAATTCTGTCATATGGAACTGCGAAAAGGAGTGGGGTTAAACAAAATAATTAGAGATTGAAAAAGCTAGCGACTGGTCCATAATTTTGTTCAGAGAGGTCATGGTTTGATCTTTGATTAGTCTCAAGCAATCACAAGATGTGATTTCGCAGGTCAGAGATCTCCAAGCTTGAACTTTCCAATGCTGCAAACTGTAAAATTTGTTGCATGAGCTAGCATTCCAGGTCTGCAGCATTCACATGCGTATGAATGGAAGTCTAAAGGGAGAAAAATGCACTGTGACCGGGACTTTAAGCTGTAACTCTAAATAAACACACCTGATCAAACTAATTAAGGCTCGTTAGAAATCTACAGGTAATGTTAAAGCAGGGTGGGAACTAAACTCTGCAGCCCTGCAGTTCTCCAGCAACTGAGAGTTTGACCCCTATGGTATATAGCAGGGGTGCTCAATCCTGTTCCTGGATATCTACCTTCCTGCAGATTTCGGTTGCTACCCATATCAAACACACCTGCCTGTAATTATCAAGTGGTGTTCAGGTCCTAACTAATTGGTTCAGGTGTGTTTGATATGTGTAGCAACTAAAATCTGCAGGAAGGTCGATCTCCAGGAACAGAATTGAGCACCCCTCGTATATAGCATACTTTTAAAGCAACTTGCAACATTTATCACAATCACATATGCAATAAAAAATGCACGCACGCACGCACGCACACACACACACACACACACACACACACACACACACACACACACACAAACACACACACACACACACACACACACACACAAAGTGCTGCAGTGAAATGTGTTACTCTCTCCTCAATGCGAACCATGCATAAAAAAAACTGAACAGCAAAAACACAAAATAATTATTTAATTCTTTAAATAATTAAAAAATAAGCATATGAAAAGAACACATAGATAGAGATATAGAAAGAAACATGTTTGTCAAACACAGGCACATACTGTCAATTCTCAATAAAAAGTTTTAAATGATTATAAAAAAACAAAAATAAAGTCGGCAACACCGAAAATCCAAAGGATCCAATCTTTTATTGTTATAATTATTATTTATTTACTTTAAAAATCTCATGACAACGAACTTTTCTATTGTTTCTAATATAAATGCATAGGTGGAAACACAGCTCTGAAAAATACTTAGCAACAAACTCACAACCTGGGACCTGACAGTGGAGCTTTTGTGTGGGGATGGTTATGTGTATCATATTTTTTGCACATGTTACCTTACTGAGATGATGGAATTTAATGGTTTTTATGTGCATAAAATCTGCTTATTTGCCAGAAAGATACATGAAACTGTTAGCATCTGTACATTATGACAGTATGCAATATCCAATAAATAAATATACTTAAACAAAAGTAATGTAAGAAGTTATATGAGGAGAGGCTAACTAGCTAACAATGTAGCTTTCAATTACACAGTTCAAGATAACAACAATATAACTTAAAACACAACCTTATTTTAGAAACCCTCAAAATTCATTTGAACACATTTTACTAACTCATTGTAGATTCTTATTTAAAGCCTAAAACATATCAGACTACATCTGAATTGATAGACAGAAAATAGAGCACACTCAGCAGTAAACGAATCAAACACCTGACTCCCTTAAAGGGCCAGCATTTTCTGAAAACTAAAACTTCTAAAACTTTTTTGTTAAGTATAAGACAGCCTGTGGGAGTGTCTGGTGATGCCTAAATTATTGTTTTCTGCCTTTAAAATGCACGTCTCTATAATTAGCAACTAAAAGCATCAGAGTAGATGGGACAGTAATGGTTGAACAGTAATTTGCCATTTATTGTCACAGTTACTACCTGTAATGTGTACGGAAAGTAAATTACTGTAATTTATCATTTGCACTACACAATTTCATACAAACTCTACTCCTTTTACAGTAAAATACTGTTTCTTTTTATTACAGCTAAACACTGGCTATTTTACAGTTATTTACTGCATAATCTACAGTAAGGGTTAACAGTGTGTGAGAAACTCACACCTGAGCAATGCATGAGACTTCATTCTCCACATGAGGGACATCTTTAAGCTGCAGCACCAAAGCAGCCTTTTATATAAAGTATTAAACATGTTTCAGTAGTTCAGTGCTTTCTCCTGCTGTCATTTCAGTCTAATCACACGCAAATCATTCATTCATTTTCTTGTCGGCTTAGTCCCTTTATTAATCCAGGGTCGCCACAGCGGAATGAACCGCCAACTTATCCAGCAAGTTTTTACGCAGCGGATGCCCTTCCAGCTGCAACCCATCTCTGGGAAACATCCACACACTCATTCATAAACACACTCATACACTACGGACAATTTAGCCTACCCAATTCACCTGTACCGCATGTCTTTGGACTGTGGGGGAAACCGGAGCACCCAAAGGAAACCCACGCGAAGGCAGGGAGAACATGCAAACTCCACACAGATACGCCAACTGAGCCGAGGCTCGAACCAGCGACCCAGCGACCTTCTTGCTGTGAGGCAACAGCACTACCTACTGCACCACTGCTTCGCCCACACGCAACTCATTAATCAGATTTTTTTATTTGTTGTATTTTTATGTTTGGGTTTTCACCAAAATCTCCTTCATTCACACGTCAATAGCTCCTTTAGAAATATTATACCCAGAAAAGACATGACAAACATCCCAGCTGTATGATATGTGAAGAGGACGTGATATTTTTGGACATTTAACACCATAAAATAACTGCCGTTACATACAGGCAATACCAATTAAACAACACATCAACAATGATCTTCAATTACAGCACAGAGAATATTACTAAAACATCCCTTTCAAGAGTTCACACTTAGCTGATGATTTATAAAAGCTTGTTTGGCAGGCTGTCCCGGGAGAGAGCCCCAAGCTCAAGGGATCCTCGAGCCTGAGGCTTCCTCCCGTTGGCAGAGCGAGAGGGGAGCCTGAGCTCGGTGGATTTCAGAACTCTCAGGCTGCGGTAGCTAAGGGAACAGAGGGGTTAGATAAATGCTTAATTGTTATACATGTTGAATGTCTTTGGATGGTGGGAGGAAACCGGAGAACCCGGGAAAAACCCACGCGGACACGGGGAGAACATACAAACTCCTCACAGAAACACCCACCGACCCTAAGGGACCAGGGCTGGCAGTGTTCTTACTATGGGGCTCGCAATGCTAACCACTGGGCCGCCGTGCCGCCCAATCAGAGGTAAAGGAGGAGAATAGGGGAGGAGGGGGGTTTCTTCCAAACGAAGATAAAACGAGCTGGAAACTGTGGCTATTTATAGTAGCTTAGGGCTCATGTGATTGGAAGATAGTGATTAGCAAATACGGGACCAGCCGTGATAAATCATAAGCACGTGATCCTCTCGAAATTAGTTTATGAATAAACATTACTTAGATCAAAAGACTCCATCATTCACTGAACCGAGCCTTAAAATATGCTGTTTAAAAAGTACCACATCTTGAGATTATATTCCGAAGATAAAACAAACTTTTTTTTTTGGCTTAGTACCTTAATTAATCAGGAGTCGCCACAGCGGAATGAACCGCCAACTAATCCAGCATATGTTTTACGCAGCGGATGCCCTTCCAGCCACAACCCAGTACTGGGAAACACCCATACACACACATTCCCACACACACACTCATGCACTAAGCAGACTCGGTCAGTTTAAGTGAAGTTTATTTCTAAACTAATTTGAAGAGGATCACGTGCTTATGATTGCTAGCAGCCAGCCTCGCATTATGTAATTTAAGATTCACCAATCAGGCGATTCCTAAGCAACTATAAATACTAGGGCTGTGCAAAATTATCTATATATCTGACTATCGCGATAACTTCTTTTACGATAGTGTATCGATAATCCAACCTGAAGTATCGATACAAGTTGTGCCAAACAACCTCCACCTCTGCTCCAGTAGATGTCGCTAATTTGCTATTAACAAAACGTAACTAGTACGCAAGCAAGAGTGAGCATGGTGGACAATATAAAGGAGCACAACAACAATTTTATGCACTCGCACAAATGCTCCCAAATATATCTTGAGGTCGCATAGATAAAAATTTTGGGCGCATATTAGTATACAATTTAGAGCCCTGATTTTGGACACTTAAGTTTCTAATAGTTTATTCACATTTTAAAGCACTGTGCTCCAGTTTTATGTTTACTTGATGCATTTTATTATTTTTACTTGCTGTAGTTTTATAAATTGTTTATTTTATTTGTATGTGACTTTAGTGGCATATACGCTTTAGTTAGGTGTTTACAATATGCATTTTATACATTTCAGTGAGTTCTCTGTTCAATCACAATGTGCAGTTCTAACGAATTGAAATGCATAAAAAATAAATTGGAATTGGAATTTTAATTCGTCTGCTGACTTTATCAAGTTGTCAATATAACATGACACATACTAATACAAACTACTGCAACATATCAAAATATTTATTGTATCGCAATGTACTGTGATATATTGTATCGTGACCCATGTATCGTGATATGTATCATATCGTGAGGCCCTTGCCAATACACAGCCCTAATAAATAACGTAAGTTACATATAACAGCCATCTTCGTTTTGATAAATCCCCCCATTCCACCCCTACTCCTCCTCCTTTCCTAAATGGGCGGCACGGTGGCCCATTGGTTAGCACTGGTGCCTCACAGCAAGAACGTCACTGGTTCTAGTCCTTACCAAGCCAGTTGACGTTTGTGTGCGGAGTTTACACGTTCTCCCCGAGCTCACATGGGTAAAAAGCCAGCAATGCTTGCCCCGCTTTTGTGCTCTTCTTATTGGCCCACTGCTCTAACTGAACGCGACAGATTGGTTAATATCAGCCATCAATCACTCAGTAAATGCCTTCTGCCTTCAGATGACAGGAGCTACTATTGCGAAAATGTGAAGCGCTGAAGATGAGTGGATACCTCTCAATAACACTGACAGATTTACCTACAGTTACTAATAATGGCACATCTTACTATTGATCATGTGCTGAATGTTAATCCACTATTTACACTTTCCCAAGAGTGGATAAAAGACTTCCAGTGTTTCCTGTCCGCAATGAAAATGACTAAAGCCTTTCACTGTAAAGTCTGTGGGACGGGGTTTGCAGGTAACAGCGTTTGCCATTGAGTATACACATTGTAAGCGTGAGGGTGCTGTATAATCCTTCATTTAATCCTCACCAAACTGTCAGCCGTGCAAGCGGCAGCTATATGTAACATTTAACACAGCTCGTGAAAAGACCGTTATTGCTATGAAGATGACATGCAAATAATCGGTTATATCAATATAAATGTGCGGCGGGGCGATGGATCGCGATGCTGGCTCAGCATCGTGAAGTTTGTCATCGGCGATGGATGATGGCATCATCTATCGGCACAACCCAAAAATACATGGTTTATTATAATGTATTATTATTATTATTATTATTATTATTATTGTTTCATTCTAAAATGTTGATCGTTAAAAATACTGTTTATTATTATTTATTATTATTGGTTTATCTTCAAATGTTGATTGGTAAATATATTACCTTGTTTTTTGTTTTCAGTACTACTGTTGTTTGTTTTCTAATATTTTCTTATTGACATATTAAAACTTTAGTACACAAATACAAAAAAAGAAGAGCTAATTAACTTTTACATCTTATAATATTCAGTAGATCTTTTAATAAATGAGATTTTACAATTTACAAGGTGGGTGGCATGGTGGCTCAGTGGTTAGCACTGTGGCCTCACAGCAAGAAGGTCGCAGGACCCGGCAGGGTCAGTTGGAGTTTCTGTGTGGAGTTCGCATGTTCTCCCTGTGTTGGCGTGGGTTTCCTCCGGGTTCTCCGGTTTCCCCTACAGTTAAAACACATGTGCTATAGGGGAATTGATGAACTAAATTGGCCGTAGTGTATGAGTTTGTGTGTGTGTGTAAATGTGAGTGTGTATTGGTGTTTCCCAGTACTGGGATACAGCTAGAAGGGCATCTGCTGCATATCCTGGAATAGTTGGTGGCAACCTCTGATAAATCAGAATCTAAGCCAAAGGAAAATGAATGAATGAGTGATTTTACAAGGTCGGAAAATCACTTAGAAGCGAGGCATGTCTATAACCAGAGCATGAGGCAGGACGAGCCACTCTGAAACTGCCAGCACAGAGCTCTGAGCCAAAATGGCGTCTGGATTTGAAGATAAGCTGATTTACGGTGAGAGCTGATGTAAACACTGCTGTGCAACTGATGAGTTTTTACCTGAACATGATCTTCCGGATATCTGACCTACATCTGCAACATATATACACACAACTAAATAATACTAGTGCACTACTTAGGGAGCAATATACAAAGGTCTATATATAAAAAACATTATATTGAGTGCTTTTTATTAGCATACTTCCGATTATTAATAGTAAGCTGTACATAAATTAATTTATTGAAAATCTCTGTTCATAGCTAATACAACCTGTATATAATGTTGATAATACATCTATCTGTGAACACCACCATAGTTTTCTATAACTGCACTTTAAAACTAATACCCACAGTTTATCCTGCACTTGCTGCTATTGCACTGCTGGTTACACCTAAACAGTATTCTTTTGCCTTGTACTTTAACAAGTGTAATGACAATAAAGATGAATCTAATTTACTCTAATATATATTAGATTTTTCCCTAGTTTTTATGTTTTATTTAAGATTTTTCTCTAACATATAAAGTTGGGTGTACACATTTTTGGACCATAATAATAATAATAATAATAATAATAATAATAATAATAATAATAAATTTTTTTTTATAATGCGCTTTTCTCAGTCCCAAAGCGCTAACAGGCATACAAGGCAAACAAAGCAGAACAATAAAAACAGTCAAAAAATCAAATTAATTAATTTAAAAAACGCAATAAAATAAGAATGATTCAATACAATTGCAGGATAAAATAAAAAAATAATCAATCTAAGTTAAAAGCAACGGTAAAAAGGTGAGTCTTAAGAAGTTTCTAAAAACAATCCAGAGAAACAGCATTCCTGATGCTGGTGTGTAGGCCATTCCAAAAATTAGGAACTGTTTATCATAATTTATTTTGTTATTAGCTCTAGATTTGGCTTGGCTGACTAATGTATAGAACAAATATAATATTATAAAGCATCCTTTAGAACATACAAATAGAAAGATTTGTCAGGGGTATATATACATATATATATATATATATATATATATATATATATATATATATATATATATATATATATATATATATATATATATATATACACACACACACATATACACAGGTAAAGTCAGAATTATTAAACCCCCTTTGATTTTTTTTTTTCTCTTTTTTAAATATTTCCCAAATGATGTTAACAGAGCAAGAAATTTTAACAGTGTTTGATAATATTTTTCTTCTGGAGAGAGTCTTATTTGTTTTATTTCGGCTAGAATAAAAGCTGTTTTGAATTTTTTTAAATACATTTTAGGGTCAATATTATTAGCCCCTTTAAGCTATATTTGTTTTCGATAGTCTACAGAACAAACCATCGTTACAATAACTTGCCTAATTACCCTAACCTGCCTAGTTAACCCTAATTACCCTAGTGAAGCCTTTAAATGTCACTTTAAGCTGTATAGAAGTGTCTTGAAGAATATCTAGTCTAATATTATTTACTGTCATCATGACAAAGAGAAACTAAATCAGTTATTAGAGATGAGTTATTAAAACTATTATGATTAGAAATGTGTTAAACAAAACTAACAGAAAAAACAGTGTTTATAAACAAATAATTCAGGGGGTCCAATAATTCTGACTTCAACACATATATAAAGTGACATTTAAAGGCTTCACTAAGTTAATTAGGTTAACTAGGCAGGTTAGGGTAATTAGGCAAGTTATTGTATAATGATGGTTTGTTCTGTTGACTATCAAGAAAAATATATAGCTTAAAGGGGCTAATAATATTGACCTTAAAATCGGTTTAAAAAATTAAAAACAGCTTTTATTCTATCCAAAAATAAAACAAATAAGAATTTCTCCAGAAGAAAAAATATTATCAGACATACTGTGAAAATTTCCTTGCTCTGTTAAACATCATTTGGGAAATATTTTAAAAAAGGAAAAAAATTCAAAGGGGGTGAATAATTTTGACTTCAACGGTATATACACAGAGAAATACTGGGAAATCCCTGTAGATTGATGGCATTTCATGCCGTTCAACCTTATAATTTATAAATGTGAGCAAAATCACCTGTTTTGTCATCACTTTAGACATTACACAAGAGAATCATTCAAACACTAGCTCTACAGTGACGTTTGTGAATGAGCAACAGTTTATGCTCATCTGACGTCAGCTGCAGATGTGAATGACTGGCGGAAGAAAGTAGTTCCACATACAAAAGGATTTGGAAAATCTCCATGTGTGATTTTCTTTTTTATATACACGATTATGCCGTTGAACTGTTGTATAAATACAATATCACACGAGTAGCAGTGTGATATGGCTGTATATCGGCACTGATGGGACACTAAGGAACTCAGCCTGCGGCCTCGAGCCAACGCACGCCTCCCGCCAGTGTTGATTCATATCACACTGCTACTCATGTGATATTGCTCACACACACACACACACACACACACACACACACACACACACACACACACACACACACACACACACACACACACACACACACACACAATTAAATAACTATCTGCTAGAAGAGCCAAACATTTTGTTTAAATTATTTTCTGATCTCATTAACAGATATTTATTCTTGTTTTTAAGTAACATCTTGCCAATTTTCATATTTTATTTCCCCCCGGAAATCAGCTAAATATCTTCAGTGACTTTGCTTCTGAATGCATGCTAATTGATGAATGTGAATGTATATTAATATATGTTATCAATGTATGTTGGGGTATTTGTGCCAGAAAACGAAGAAGAGCATTTCTGTAGTGCAGCTTGTATAGTAAGAGAAGAGCGGCAGGCAGAAAATCTGCATAGAGTAAAAATAGAGCGAGTAAAATGTGCTTCTGTCATATCATGAACAAAGAGCCATTGAAGCGCTCTTAAGAAGAGACACTGAGTATAAAGCAGAAGCTTGATTCAGTCTGAACACTGTCCATCTGTCAGCATCACATTCAACGACATCCCATAATATCAGCAGTGTTTAATCAAGAGACTCAGTCCACAGGCTCCTGTTTCTCTCATACACACACACACACACACACACACAGAAAGACATCTTCGATTAGGGCTGAGTGGTATGACAAAATGATACCACGAGGAAACATGACTGGTTTCAGCTACATTCATTCTTCCATGGGGGGCACCACACCAAAATTCACTCCCGCCACGTCAGCTACATTACAGCTTCTCATTCAAAACCTCCAGTTGTTTCTGTTTTTATACACGTATAATGACACCAAAAGGTATTAAAATGTAAGTTAATTATAATAGAGCAAGCTTTCCTGTAATCGTAATAGTGCTGTGATTCATTCTTTGATTCATTCTTGTGAATCAGTTCAAAGTGTCAGTGAATCAGTTCAAAAATTCAGATTCAGAAATGATCATGGTGGTCTTTATGAAGCATCAGATGTTTCAGTAAAATATTTGCAGCTAAGCTGAATGTTTAATGTTGTATTTTGGATATAATTGGTGTGCTATGACCGTTCTCTGCTTGGTTAAAAGGAAGGTTTTCCTACATTGATGACTTTTGTAAATTCAGCCCAGATCCAATCAGCTTAAAGCAATAACCCGACACCGCTGACAGCAGGTTACGAGTGTCGGATAATTTCACAAGTCTTGAGTTCACATGTTTAACATGAGAAAGGGTTACGGTTACAGTTAACGGACACAATGACTTTTTGTTAGTGTTTACAACACTAAAACATCATATACTGTCTATATACATTTTATAAATAAAAAATAAAACTAAATTTAAATTATAAAGTAAAATGAAAATTATAAAAAAAATTAAATAAATAAAATTTAAATAGACATTATAAAACCAAAATAAAAAATAAAATAAAAATGATTAGTTAAAAATTATAAATAAAATTAAATAAAAATTGTTAAATAAAATGGACATTACTAAATAACTTGAAACTACATTTAAATTATAAGATAAAATATAAAATAAATAAAATTTAAATAGACGGTATAAAATAAAATAAAACTAAATAAACAACTAAAAGTAAATAAAATACAAATTATCAAAATAAATTATAAAATAAAATAAATGATTCAAGATGATTTAAAATGCACTAGAATTTTATATGCAACCCTTAAATAAATAAATAAATAAATATTCTTAAAATGCACTAGTATTTGAACTGTAAACTTTAGATGCTGAATGTGCATTCTCTAAACATTCTTGTTTTTAACACTTGGAGATGCAAAAGTCATTGCATTTTTATTCCACTTGTTCACTTTATTTTTATTGTATTTATTGCTTTGCATTGATCACCAAAAGATGCATCATCTAACACATTTAGTAAATAATGCAAAATATAAATTACTTTTATAATATTTTTCAATTAAAATCTATTGTAAAGCACAATTTCGCAATGTTGATATCAAATAACTATTCTTAATTTTTTTTATAAAATAATAATAAATAAATGCGAAATTTCAAAATAAAACCATTATATCCAACACCATTATAAATGCATGGAAGAGTGACTTTTATTTTGACATTTTGCCATTATTTATTATTATTTTATAAATTTTTTACATACATGCATACATATTTCTCAAAAATAATATATACACACTGGAAAGTAAGGGTGAGGAAGACACATTTTTTCACATGGGGTTCATATACGAGCAGAAGAAGATCTCATTTATCACGTCAAACTTTCACTCTGACCTCAAAGTTGACGTTTAGCTAATGAGCCGATTCATTAATTGGTCCAGAACGAGGAAAGACTGAGGTGAAAATGAAAATAAATTGTCTGGTCTTTTGTGCGTCTCACATATTCAGCTGCTAATAACCTCGACTGACACCATAATAGGATTCATTCATCAGCGTCGGCCTGAAGAGCTCATTAAAACATTCATGTGTGCATTAATTAAGCCAATCAGAGGGAATCTCCGCATCGGGAAGCTCCTGAAAAAAACTGAGTGATGCTGGATTTGGGGAATTATGCACAGAGCGGGTATTTCTACAAATATATTACAGAACTGAAGGTAATTTGCATTTGTTGTGAACTCCCTGCTCAGACTGACGTGTGTTGAGGAAAACACACTGTACTATTTAAGAGGAGACGTAATTCAGTCTGTCTCAGGTAAACGCGCGCACACACACACACACACAGCTGTTTTTTTTTACTGTACAATATATAATTAAAATACTTTAAAAAAAGTTAATAAATAAATCAAATATATATATATGAATATGTTAATATATAAATAAATAAAAACATAATATATATATGAAAATGTTAATAAATAAATATATATATATATATACATTTATAAACTAATAAATATCTGAAAATTTTAATAAATAAATAAAAAATATCTGAAAATTTTAATAAATAAATAAACAAAAACATATATGAAAATGGTAATAAATAAATAAATACAAATACTTATGAAAATGTTAATAAATAAATCAAAACACATATTAAAATGGTAATAAATGAATAAATATATGAAAATGTTAATGAATAAATAAATAAATAAATAAATAAAGAAAGAAATATATTAATAAATAAATATATGAAAATGTCAATAAATAAATTAATACAAAAAAATATATATGGAAATGTTAATAAATAAATAATTTAATAAATAAAAATATAAAAATGTTAATAAATCAATTAATATGAAAATGTTAATAAGTAAATAAATAAATATACGAAAATATTTATTAATAAGTAAAAAAAATATATGTGAAAATATTAATAAATAAATTAAAATATAGATATGAAAATGTTAATAAATAAACAAATACATAAATTCATAAATAAATAAATAAACACATGAAAATGTTAATAAATAAATAAATAAAAATATATGTGAAAATGTTATTAAATAAATAAACATAATATATATATACATTTATATAAAATAAAAAATAAACACAAATAAATATAAAAATGTTAATAAATAAATGAATACACATGAAAATGTTAATAAATAAATAAACTAAAACATATTTGAAAATGTTAATAAATAAATAAAACATATATGAAAATGTTAATTAATAAATAAAAATACATCTGAATTTTTTTAGAAAAAATAAATAAATTTAGAAGAATAAACCAAATAAAAAAAAATTTTTTTAATCATTTAGTTTAAGGGCAAAAATAAATCCTTGAATTGATTCACTGAAAATGAACGGTTTAAGCATTATTCTTGCTTTAATCCAATCAACCAATTAGGATCAAAGTCTAAAAGGGTCTGTTTCAGAGAGTTAGAAAACATTATCAGTGTGCTATTTTCAGCTGAAACTTTACACACTCTAGAGACATCACAGACACATTTTACATCTTGCATAAAAGGGCAGAATAGGTCTCCTTCAATACAATCCAAGCTGCTTAAGATAAAACTGTTCCTCCAGCAAATAGAGTGTCCATCTTAAAGCTGAACTGCTGCTCTTTGTCTCCACAGATCAGCCAATCAATGCTCAGTTTGTGTCTGTTATCATCAGAGAATCAGGTGAGGACGGCTGACACTGACAGGCCTCAATATGGCAGAATAAATCAAGCCTGAAATCAGCAGATCGATGCCAATGAAGAGCCTCAAGGTCAAGAAAACAACAATCACATCGTAATGACTGCAGCACTTTAAACACACTCTGGGAAATAATACACAGAGCTGTGTAAAACATATGATGGATAAGTTGGTGGTTCATTCTGCTGTGGCAACTCCTGATGAATAAAGGGACTAAGCCGAATGAATGAATGAATAATATCTATATTTACTTTTCAAAGAAATGTATCCAAACGACTAATTACTTATTTTATTACTGTCTCATTTGCATATCAAAACACTAGTGTGTATAAAAGCCCTCAGTGGTCAACACTGGAGAGTTTTCAGCACTGTTGGTGGTGAAATGTTAAATAATGGAGTGTTTTATCAGGACAGAAGATAAGAGCGCTTCACAGCCAGGACAAATCTGATGAGTTTTTGTGTCTGAGTTCTAGTTTCCAAATCTTCTGCTATTGTGAAACTCATCAGCTGTTTCCATCCATATTTTAATGCACATTTTGGAATATGACATTAAAAAAATGCTTAAAAGGAAACACTGAAATGCACATACAGGGTAAACTTTTTATCCTATAAGAAAAATAAATGTGCATAAACTATGATGTAAACTGATTTAGTGAATAAACTAAAGTCTGCGTGATGTGCTTTAGTTTCTGACATGATGCTGCTCAGATTTAAATGTGTGTTCAGGGTGTTTGTGTCATTAATGTTGGTTTGCAGCTTTCTATTTTTGCAGATGTGAAATGTTGCTGATTGTAAAAGGCATCAGTCCTCCAAAAGGCATGCAGTTGTTGCACTTTTGCTTAAGAAACAAGGTTTGCATGAAGGCTGTGTAAACAAAACTTTTTGCCTGTCTCTAATTTTTTTTTATTTGTTTATTTTTAAACTACAGATGTATTTAGTCAATCTAGGGCCATACATACTTGCAAAATAAAAGAAAGTTATGCAAACAAAAATAAAATAAATAAATGCAAAAATCGCAAAGCAAAATTACATTTTTGAAAAAATAAACACTTATTTTGCTAATAAAAATAAAAAACTGCAAAGGGAAAATTAAGCTTTGTGAAATAAAAATGAAAATTGCAAACAAAAAAGAACTTAAAAAAAAATGTAAATAAAATCAAGCAGTGCCAAAAAACTATGACAAATATTTACAATAAAAAAAATAAAAATAAAAATATTTGCTAAACATTTTTATAGCATTGTCATGTCATGTTCAATTGCAGTGCTCATTTTGATTTGCTTTTTAGTAAACTACTACCGGACCTACTTGGCTGTAAGACCACCTCGGTGATACTGTGTCTCCAGGTGATGACGTTGCTTAAATAGAGGCAGTCCAGCCTGACATAAACATACAAGTTCCCTCGACTCCGCCCCCTTGTCAAATCAGGGCCACAAAGTCAAACGCGCAGAAACTTGAAGTGCAATGAGAAAACAGCATCGCAAACTCACTGAAAAGCAAATCAAAATGAGCACTGCAATTAACTGGTTTGACGGGTTTTGTAAAGGCAATGCAATAAAAAATGTTTTGAAACATTTATATGTATATATATATGGCTTACTTTAGAATGCTTAGTTTAAGCAAATTTGATGACCGCGATCGTGCATGTTGATGAATCTGGGTTGTCTGTGTGTGTGTGTTTGTGTGTGCATGCGTGTGTGCGTGTGTGTGTGTTTGTAGTACACTAAAATTCCAACATGGAAAGTATTTTTGTTTGTTATTGGCATGGATTGTTTTGAAATTCAAATGGCACTTGCATGCCTGTGCTTTTATTTCTGTAATAAATATGGCATTTTGTGATTAATCATGATTAATTACGTGTCGCGATTAATCATGATTAATTACAAAAAAAGTGATTAATCACGTTAATTTTTTTAATCATTTGACAGCCCTAAATTTTTATAATATTTTTTGGCAATTCTTTTTTGTTTGCAATTTTCATTTTTATTTCTCCAAACTTGATTTTCCTTTTGCAGTTTTCAATTCTTAAAAAATAAACTTTCGCTTTGCGATTTTTGGAGATTTGCATTTCTTTATTTATTTTTGCTCAATGCTTTATTTTTTGTTTGCCA
>NC_133191.1:58477500-58527500 GCF_049306965.1 Danio rerio
GCTTTATGACATGCTGCGTTATCCTGCTGGAAGTAGCCATCAGAAGATGGAGACACTGTGCTCATAAAGGGATGGACATGGTCAGCAGCAATACTCAGGTAGGCTGTGGCGTTGATGCTCAATTGGTACTAATGGACCCAAAGAAAATCTCCCCAACACCATTACACCACCACCACCAGCCTGAACCGCTGATACAAGGCAGGATGATCCATGCTTTCATGTTGTTGAGGCCAAATTCTGACCCGAGCATCAGAATGTGTCAGCAGAAATGGAGACTCATCAGAGCAGCAACGTTTCTCCAATCTTCTATTGTCCAGTTTTGGTGAGTCTGTGTGAATTGTAGCCTCAGTTTCCTGTTCTTAGCTGACAGGAGCGGCACCCGGTGTGCTCTTCTGCTGCTGTAGCCCATCCGCCTCAAGGTTGGACGTGTTGTGTGTTCAGAGATGGTTGTGCATGAAAATCCCAGTAGATCAGCAGTTTCTAAAATACTCAGAGCAGCCCGTCTGGCAGCAACAACCATGTCGTGTTCAAAGTCACTTAAATCCCCTTTCTTCCTTATTCTGATGCTCACTTTGAACTGCAGCAGATCGTCTTGATCATGTCTACATGCCTAAATGCATTGAGTTGCTGCCATGTGATTGGCTGATTAGAAATTTGCGTTAACGAGCAGTTAGACTGATGTACCTAATAAAGTGGCCAGGAAGAGTATGTATATTTTACAAAGTTTCAGTTTAAAATGAGCACTTCCCCAAACTGTGCAGACCAAACATTATTGTGAATTCTATAGTGTCACAGCAGTCAGTATGCTCAGAAAGTTTTTGTTCATTTGAAAGATCTCATCAATTACCTCCAACAATCTCCTATTTAACAAAGTAATTCTCATCAGACACATTAGAGACAATAGCAGAGAGGGCAGAATCTCCATCATCTCCACACGCAAACCACAGCAGCTCCACATCTGCATCTCAATCTCATCTCCAACACGTCCTCCAGGAGCTATTATAGAAGGTTAATTAATGTCGAGATAATACGGCTCGTTTTGTAATGAGAGGACGGGTCTTAACCCACGCTGAGGATTATGAGGAAACCGCAGGCTTCTTTTCTTTCTGACAGATGCACGTCTGAGAATGAGTCAATTAATGCTCAGATAATAACCAACACCTTCAGACGAGTGTCATTCAGGCCCTGAGCTCAGAGAATATGTGCTGTGATGGTTATGAGACTGATTATGCTCATGCAGGATGCTGGAAATAATCAACAGCAATGTTCAGACATTAGAGATGTTGTTCTGTGAGTCAGACTGTATGTTTCAGTGAATCAATTATAAACTGATTCAATGATCTGATTCAAATTATTGCTCAAGATTCAGACATTCTAGAGATTGATTCAATCCTGTGAGTCAAATAGAATGTATCAGTGAATCGATTCTAAATTGACTCCATGATTATGATTCAAATGACTGCTCAAGATTCAAATATTTATAAAGATTGATTCTGTTCAGTGAGTCAGATTTTGTGTTTCAGTGTATCAATTATAAACTGATTCAATGATCTGATTCAAACGATTGCTCAAGATTCAGACAGTCTAGAGACTCATTTAATTCTGAGTTAGATTGAATGTTTCAGTGAACTGATTCTAAAGTGATTCAATGATTGATCTTATTCAAATTATTGCTCAAGATTCAGACATTCTAGAGATTGATTCAATTCTGTGAGTCAAATAGAATGTATCAGTGAATCGATTCTAAATTGACTCCATGAGTATGATTCAAATGACTGCTCAAGATTCAAATATTTATAAAGACTGATTCTGTTCTGCGAGTCAGACTGTATGTTTCAGTGAAATGATTCTAATGTGATTCAATTATTGATCTGACTCAAATTATCACTCAAGATTGAAACATTCTAGGGATCGATTCAATTCAGAGTCAGACTGACTGTTTTAGTGAATTGTTTTGAATTTAAATATATTCAATATAAATTTATCCAGAGATGGGTTGCGGCCGGAAGGTCATCCGCTGCATAAAAACTTGCTGGATAAGTTGGCGGTTCATTCCGCTGTGGCGACCCCTAATTAATATAGGGACAAAGCCAACAAGAAAATGAATGAATGAATCTGATTTGAATGACTGCTCAAGATTCAGACATTCTAGACACCGATTCAATTCTCAGTCAAATTGAATGTTTCAGTGAACTGATTCTAAAAGGATTCAATGATTGATTCGATTTAAATCATTGCTCACGATTCAGACATTAGAGGTTGATTCAATTATGCGAGTCAGATTAAAAATTTCAGTGAATCAATTCCAAATTAATTCATTGATTAATTTTTATTGTAATGACTGCTAAAGATTCATATAATTCAGAGACTGAATCAATTCTGTGAGTCAAATTGTGTTTCAGTGAATTGATTCTAAACTGATTCAATTATGAGTTGATTCGAATGATTGCTCAAGATTCAGACACTCTAAAGACTAATTCAATTCAGAGTCAGATTGAATGTTTCTGTGAATTGATTCTAAATTCATTCAATGATGAATCTGATTCAAATTATTGCTCGCAATTCAGATATAACAGAGACTGACTCAATTTTGACTGTCAGATTAAATGTTTCAATGAATCGATTGTAAATAGATTCAATGATGTATGTGATTCAAATTTTTGTTCAAGATTTAGACATTACTGAACTGGCTTCAGTTCAATGAGTGGTTCAGTAAACTGGTTATAATCGAGAACAATTAGGTTGTAATTAGAAATCAAACAGGCTATAATGTTGCCATTTCTGACATTGAAATATGACTGCATATGCTGGAAAGATAATAATAAAACAATACAAAAAATACAGTATTAAAAAAGTAAAGTAAAAATACAAATGAAAGCAAACAAATTCAAAATAATTACTGTAATTAACAAACAAATGTTAGCAATCTTAAGAGTTTTCCTTCTTTTTTTGCAACTAATTCTAAAAATGTCATTTTAAAAATGTATTATTAACAAAATTTCTACTACATTTGACTTAAATATTCAAAATCTCAAAAAATACAAAAGAAAATAATGAAAAATTTTATAAATAAAAAGTCAAAAGCTAAAATTTTCCTCATTTTATTTTTTATTTTTAGTATTGAGTATTTATTTATATTTATATATATTATATTTAGTATACAGTTGAGGGCAAATTAAATATTTGTGATTTTATTTTTCAATTATTTCTCAAGTAATATACAATGGAATAAGGAATGTCTTACAGTATTTCCTATAATATATATTTTCTTTTTCTGGAGAAAGTGTTATTTGTTTTATTTCAGCTAGAATAAAAGCAGTTCTTAAATGTTTTAAAGCCATTTTAAGCTCAATATTATTAGCCCCCTTATGCAATATTAGTTTTGGATTGTCTCTAGAACAAATCCATTGTTATACAATGACTTGCCTAATTACCCTAACTTTACCCTAATTACCCTAGTGAAGCCTTTAAATGTCACTTTAAGCTGAACACTAGTGTCTTGAAGAATATCTAGTCTAATATTATGTGCTGTCATCATGAGAGAGAGAAAATAAATCAGTTATTAGAGATGAGTTATTAAACTATTATGATTAGAAATGTGTTTCTTCACTCCATTAAACATTGTATTCAGGAGGGCTGATCAATCTGACTTCAACTGTTTATCTTTATTTTTCTTTAGTAACCCTCAGTCCTCCAGGGATGTTGGGGCATCTAAAATGGTCCTGAAATATTAATAGACGTATTAAAAATGCTTCAAAAACAAGATTTCTGGAAAGTTCCCTCAGAGCCTCCTCTAAAAGCGGTGCAGTTCAGTGGTGTTTTAATGGTGTTGTTGTTGTTCTAGAGGTCAGGATCAGGATAAGGTCGAGTCTCGGGAGAATCCAGCGCTCCACATCTCATCGTCCAGACAGAAGAGCATCTGAGGTCACATTCAGCGCTCAGGGAACATCTTGAAGAGATTTTTAGATAACGCGACACACAAACCCTGCAGCCCTTAAAGCGCACACCCAGAGACTAAAGACGGCCTTCGGGAACAACAGATAATTAAAGCTGCACCGAAGTAATGTGGAAAAGTGCTTTGACCACAATGTCGGATAGAGGTCGACAGATACAGGTTCATATATCTCTGTCTTTATCTGTCATTTTTTGATAGCTTTATTTTTGTTTAGTATTTTTATCTTCAGTTTTTAATCTTTATTTTTGTGTATTTTTATCTTCAGTTTTTATCTTTATTTCTGTGTATTTTTATCTCCAGTTTTTATCTTTATTTCTGTGTATTTTTATCTTTAGTTTTTATTTATATATTTACAATTTATTACATACAAAAATATTATATACAAACTATTTTCGCTTAGTATTGTTATTCTTTAGTTTTTATATGCTTTTTTACTTTGTTTAGTATTTTATTATTTTTTTTTAGTTTTTATAAATATTTATTTTTGTTTAGATTTTTTTTCTTTAGATTTTATTTATATTGTTATTTTTGGTTAGAATTGCCATCCTTTGGTTGTTTTTAATATATCTTTATTTATGTTTAGTATTCTTATCTTTAGTTTATATATACAGTTGAAGTCAGAATTATTAGCCCCCCTGTTTATTTTTGTTATATATGTATATATATATATATATATATATATATATATATATATATATATATATATATATATATATATTTTTATATATATATATATATATATATATATATATATATATATATATATATATATATTGTTATTCTTTATTTGTTTATTAATTAATTTATTTATTTTTACTTTGCTCAGTATTTTTATCCTCTAGTTTCTAATTATAATTGTTTTTGTTCATTATTTTTATCTTTAGTTTTATATATATATATATATATATATATATATATATATATATATATTTTTTTTTTTTTTTTTTTTTTTTTTTTTTAGTATTGCCATAATAGTTCTTAGTTGTTTTTACAGATCTGAGTTTCAGTAGTCATGTCAAAGTAAATCAGCATACCATCATCTCAAAAACAGTGCAAGAATCAGATGCTTTGTTATCAGTAAGGACTTGCAGGTATCAGCAGCAGGGTGGATTACTGTAACAGCCTCCTCACAGTTGCAGCTCATCCAGAACGCTGCAGCCAGGATTCTGACCAGAACCAGGAAATCAGAGCACATCACACCTGTCCTCAGGTCTCTACACTGGCTGCCAGTTACATTCAGAATAGATTTTAAAGTATTATTACTGCTCTATAAATCACTAAATGGACTAGGACCTCAATACATTACAGATTTGCTCACTGAATACAAACCAACAGATCACTCAGATTTTTATGATCAAGTAAATTAAAAACTTAGGCACATCCAAATTAAAACTGAGGACACATCTGTTTAGCTGTGCCTTTACTGAATGAGCACTGTGCTACATCCCATAGATTTGGTTTACTTTTATTTTACATTCTTTTAAAACCTATTACCATTGCGTATGAAATGTGCTATAGAAATAAACTTACTTACTTACTGACTTACTGACTTACTTACTTACTGACTTACTTACTTACTTACTTACTTACTTACTTACTTACTT
The DNA here is from genome assembly GCF_049306965.1 of Danio rerio. Taxonomy (NCBI): domain Eukaryota; kingdom Metazoa; phylum Chordata; class Actinopteri; order Cypriniformes; family Danionidae; genus Danio; species Danio rerio. The sequence goes on from NC_133191.1 coordinate 58,483,060, forward strand.
ACTTATACACTTACACACTTACACACTTACACACTTACACTTATTGGGCATTTTGTAAAAGGGACTTAAGTCGTTCTTTTTAAAATGATAATGAGCTTTTACATTAATAATATTAATGATATAACTTTACAGACGATCCCTAATCGACTATCAAAATGGCTAAAATCCTGAGACACACTTGTAGCCAATCAGCAGTAAGGGGTGTGTTTATTAACCATAGCAGTGATACTGAAAGGGGCGGAGTCCTGTTGGGTTATGGGTGTGTAATGTTTGTTTAAGTGCTTTTAAATTTCAACATCGTTTGACTAAAATGCATGTAAAAGCGAACTCTGTGCCATCGTAGTGAACAAACATGATCATTCACTAGAGATTCAAAGGATAAAACAACACAGAGGACAAAACACTAATGAGATTTCACCAACACACCAATGACATTACGAGAAGAGAAAACTGGAGAAGCTTTACGTTATGCTTGGGATGCACTTAAAATCGAGCCAAATCGAATCCTGTTGTGACGTGAATCAAATTGAATCATTCTAAATTGAATCAAAGTTTATGTACTGTGAAGCAAATTGAGTTATGAATCATTCCTGTCCTCAGATGTTTCGCAAATGTTTTTTGGTAAGTATTAGTTTAGAGTGAAAGATTTATTTTAAGCAACATTCTTTTTTTACAGTTTGCTTCAAACAGTCCTGTTTTTGACATTGTTTAATGTGTTAATCTGATTATAATAGGCATAGTTTAGGTGCAGGTTTATATTTCAACAACAGATCAGAGTCCAATTTAAATGCAATGCACGTTGATTTAGATAAAAGTGTCTACCAGAGCTGCATGATATTGGGAAAAATGCATTGCGATATTTTGATAATCTCAGATAGATATTGTGATAAGAACACAATTTCACCACAAGACTTGAATATCTCTACTTGGAAAAAATGAATAAACTCAGATTGATTGGGATGCATAAGGTAGCACTGTGGCCTCACAGCAAGAAGGTTGCTGGGTCAGTTGGTGTTTCTGTGTGGAGTTTGCATGAGTTTCTTCCGGGTTCTCCGGTTTCCACCACAGTGCGCTATAGGGGAATTGATGAACTGAAATTTTATGAAAATAAATGAATGAATGAATGAAATAGGTTACTTGCGCTATGTTTTGTTGTTCATATCAGAGGGCAAATCCACTAGAGGGTGCTTATTTAAAGGTTGCATGAAGTGCTTTAATGCGAGGCAGTGGCGCAGTAGGTAGTGCTGTCGCCTCACAGCAAGAAGGTCGCTGGTTTGAACCTTGGCTCAGTTGGCATTTCTGTGTGGAGTTTGCATGTTCTCCCTGCCTACGCGTGGGTTTCCTCCGGGTGCTCCGGTTTCCCCTACAGTCCAAACACATGCGTTACAGGTGAATTGGCTAGGCTATATTGTCCGTAGTGTATGAGTGTGTGTGTGAATGTGTGTGTGGATGTTTCCCAGAGATGGGTTGCGGCTGGAAGGGCATCTGCTGCGTAAAAACTTGATGGATAAGTTGGCGGTTCATTCCGCTGTGGTGACCCCGGATTAACAAAGGGACTAAGCCGACAAGAAAATGAATGAATGAATGAATGAATGAATTGCTTTAAAAAGTGCACCAATTAGAAGGGGGCAGGGCATGTCAGATAGTAGAGAGCATTTGATTAGTCAAAAAAACGTTGATCCATTTGGGCGGAAGTGACAGATTTTGAATATTTTGATCAGGTAAAATAGTGATAGTGGCATCTAAAAACTTTATTTTAATTTCACAAGTCTAGGCATGGGATGATAGCTGGTTTCAAGGTTTACCGTGGTTTGGAAAAGTCAAGGTTTTAAAACCGCCAGCGTTTTCGGCTATACCGTTCCTAAGGTATATGTAGGTTCAAAATATTTGATATATTTCTTAAAATAAAATATATTGTGTTCAATGACGGGGAAAAGTTGTTGTTTTCTACCCAGACATTTAAAATGAACTTATTTTGATACCATATGATATCGTGAAATCATATTTTTATCCAAGGTTATCATCGTCAGAATCTTATACCGGCCCATCCCTACACAGGACCTTTAAATTTGATCTAAAATAAAAACTAAAAAACTAAAAATGCTAAACGACTCATCACATTTTATTCAACCAAGCCACTTTAGTCAAACTTCTAGAAAGCAGCCTGAATTAGTAAAAGAAATCATTAAAAATAGGTTGCTTGGAAGCGATTCTTACAAATCATGAACAAGCAAAACAGTCAACATCACTAATCCACCAGTGTGCCGTTTCCACTCATGCACCAACAAATGCTTGTTTTCCGAAATTTATGATGCCAGATATCTGCGCCAAGACTTGGAAGAGAAGCCCGTCATGAGTCTGGCAGTTTGTGAAAAACCCTGATCCAGATGGAGAGTTCACAATCACCATCTCACCGTCCCAAAGCAGAATTTGGCAATCCGTCTGGATGGAGGACGGCCAAAAACCACACAAACCCACCTCCACATCAGAGCAAACAAATAACGGATGAGGGGCGAACCCAGATCTGACAATCTCATCACATTTACTCAGCGTTTCACACTTCATTATGGGCTAATGAAGGAAGAGGAGAACAGACGACAGCCCATTAAAAACGTCATTTACTCTGGGAAAGGAGGAGTGCTTGATTTCGGGCCTGGAAATGCCGTGTAATGTTTGAGATTTCTGGACTGTGTTTAGTGTTGAACACAGCAGGGTGATGACGATCTGGGTGTGTTCATGCAATATTTTATCCTTCATGAAATTGCAGACAAAGAGATCTCCGTGGCTTGATTGAAATGTTTATATAATTTGAATAATCTGTTGTGTGGCGTTCACTCCTGCAATTAATACTTTCAATTGATCTCGTTTGTCTTTTTTCCCTTTTCAGTTTTCTATTGGTTGATTTGGTGGCGTCAGGCCTTTTAAATCCTCCCTCATTCTTCCATGTTGCCACAAATTTTTTTTTATATACTTATTTTTTCAGGGTTTTCACCTTTATTTGGATAAGAAAGTAGAGAGAAATGACAGGAAAGTATTGAGAGCGAGATCCAGAGAAGGATCGGCATAGGACCACGAGGCGGAATCTAACTCGGGTCACCGTGAGCATCGGAGTGCATTTGTCGACGCACTAACCACTACACCACTGGCGCCGACACGTCACCACAGTTTTTGACGGCTGTATTGTTGTGTGCTCCTTCATACTTTCTTTTTGATATTGGTTTAAAGTGGGGAGTTCCAACCTGCTTTAGGTTTGTTCAGTCGTTGTTTATTATGTGTAATTGTTGAAATCGTTTTCAACTTAAATCCCGTTTCTTGCATTTACATATACAGTTGAAGTCAGAAATATTCGCACCCCTGTTTTTTTTTCTCCCCAATTCCTGTTTAACGGAGAGCAGATTTCTTCAGCACATTTCTAATCATAATAGTTTTAATAACTCATCTCTAATAACTGGTTTATTTTATCTTTGCCATGATGACAGTAAATAATATTAGACTAGATATTCTTCAAGACACTAGTATTCAGCTTAAAGTGACATTTAAAGGCTTCACTAGGTTAATTAGGTTAACTAGGTTAGGGTAATTAGGCAAGTTATTCTATAACGATGGTTTGTTCTGTAGACTGTCGAAAAATATAGCTTAAAGGGGCTAATAATATTGACCTTAAAATGGCTTTTAATAAATTTAAAACTGATTTTATTCTAGCAGAAATAAAACAAATAAGACTTTCTCCAGAAGAAAAAATATTATCAGACATACTGTGAACATTTCCTGAATCTGCTCAACATCATTTGGGAAATATTTAAAAAAGAAAACAATTCAAAAGGGGGGTGAATAATTCTGACTTCCACTGTATATATTGGGACTATGTTGATGCAAAATCCATGACAAAATAGGCTGATTAACCTAATTTAATTTAAACTAACCCTAAATGTAAAATTAAAAGAAGAAAAACTATGTTAACTGGCTTGAGGGTGTGTAAATTATGGGGTCATTTTCATTTTCAACTATTCCTTTACAGTTAACACGGTTTCAAATCAAGCAGGTACCTAATTAAATCCTGATGTATAAAAATGAAGCTTCACATCATACAAATGCATCAGAATACAGAAATAATCCATGAAAGTGTTTAACATTGTCCTCAAAAGACGTCACACAGACTTTGACCCACTTATATGAAGGATTCGTTTGCAAATACTAGGGAGCTGGAATATTTATATCAGATTATATTCACCATCAAACAAGAAAACATGAGGAGATGTCAAGATGAGGAGGACAATTAAGGCTGAATATTTCCCGGCAAACACAAAAGGAAAAATGCAGGATTTATGGTGGCAACAACGAGCCGTTCTGCAAATAACTGGGGAGCCTTTAACATGATGAAAGACGACATTTATTAAATTAATTCCACATGCTGACACCAAACAAATGAAAGCGGAGAACGTGCCAGACTTGAATTCAGCCGGGAATAAATAATGAACTTCTTGCACGCAGACAAAAGACAGGAGGAGACGGGAGGCTGGAATTTATGAGTAGAAAATTACAATTTCTTTTGTCACACCTTCAGTCAATCACGCATTGGAGAATCGCAGAGCTGCGAACGTGAAGACCGGATCCAAAAATAAAGAGTTCACACTTTCATAATCAAAGAACTCATTCCTTCTATTGTCAGGCATGCAGTGCAAGATGTCTGCTGAATGCATTAATAAATGGAGATGCAATTCTCATACTGTGCAGAACTTAAACACATGATTTCCCAACTTCAATCTTGTTCTAAAGATAATCAGAACTTTTAGAAATAAAAGTGCTTTTGATTTTTTTTAAATGTATGTAAAATAAACTAGACCTATTACATGATTAATCAAAATTAATTGCATGCAATATATATATATATATATATATATATATATATATATATATATATATATATATATATATATATATATATATATATATATATATACGTATATAATTTTATAATTTACATCTTTTTTTGGCTTAGTCCTTTACTTATCAGGGGTCACCACAGCAGAATGAACCACCAACTATTGCAGCATATATTTTACACAGCAGATACCCTTCCAGCTGTAACCCAGTACTAAAAAACACACACACTCATACACTATAGCCAGTTTAGTTCCTCAATTCCCCTATAGTGCATGTCCCCCTATAGCAAGAGCTCCCACAGAGAACCCACACCAACACTGAGAGAACATGCAAACTCCACATAGAAACACCAACTGACCCAGCCAGGACTCGAACCAACGACCTTCTTGCTGTGAGGTCAGTGCTAACCACTGAGCCACTTTAAACATTTTTTTTATCTAACATTTTTTGACATTTTTTAAACATTTTGTATATCTAAATACACACATGCACGTATGTATTTGAGAAAATGTTTATTGATTTTAGTGTTGTCGAATTCTTAATCACAATTAATTGACAATTAATTAATTGTTTCCAAAACAAAAGTTCGTATTTACGATACATAATGTGTGTGTGCACCGTGTATATTTGAATATGCGTTTATGAAAGCATATGTATACTTAAAAATAAACAAAAGATGTATAATCCTATATCATTTGAATTAGATATAATGTTTTATTTAAATAAATAAAAAGTTCAGAAACAAAAACCTCTAAGTGCCATCTGAATTTTTTATCTAATATTACCATTTCTCTCAGGCACCTGTGTCTTTTCACTTTTATGGCAAAGAATAGTTATTTTCATCATAGTTAACATGAAATAACTGAACATTAACAAAAGGCTGAGAATAATGTTCATTTCCAATAGAAATTTCCAACGGCACTTAGAGGTTTTTGCATCTAAACTCTTTATATATATATATATATATATATATATATATATATATATATATATATATATATATATATATATATATATATATATATATATATATATATATATATATATATATATTATATATAAATATTAAAAACTTTCAAGAGTTTAAGAGGCTGATGACTATTTAACATGTCATAACGGTCTTGTGAAAAAGGTCTACACAAAACATTTCGACTCTCACACTAAACGCACTGCAACTGAATCCCTCAGGGTTTTTCCAGCATTTCCAGAGCCCAGCTTTCCTTCAGCGGTGAAGCAGTGGATCCCGGAGAGTTATTTAAGATTTAGTGTCACGGTGTGCAGGGTCTCCATTAGCAGTCTGAGAGCGCAGCGCGGGACATTACCCAGTGTGGAGGCGCTTCAGCACAGTCACACACTCATTAAAGCTCAACTACTCAACCTTTAAACTAGGTCTGCACCATATCGGAAGTCTGATGATATTTACTTTTTCTGCAATATACAGTTGAAGTCAGAATTATTCGCCCTCCTGTAAATTTCTTTTTAAATATTTCCTAAATGATGTTGAACAGATTCAGGAATTTTTCACAGTATTTCCTCTAATATTTTATTTCTTTTGGAGAAAGTCTTATTGGTTTTATTTCGGCTAGAATAAAAGCAGTTCTTAATTGTTTTAAACCATTTTAAGGTCAATATTATTAGCCCCCTGAAGCAACATTAGTTTTGGATTGTCTCCAGATTGTCCCAAAACCACTGTTATACAATGACTTACCTAATTGAGTTATGGCGACAACATTAATTCAAGTTATGATACTAAACCAGCTGAAACTGTACCAGTGATGTTTAACAGAGCAACAATTTTTTCACAGTATTTCCTATAATATTTTTTCTTCTGGAGAAAGTCTTATTTGTTTTATTTTGGCTAGAATAAAAACAGCTCCTAACTGTTTTAAAACCATTTTAATTTTAACCATTTTGAGTGTAATCGCTCAATATTTTTAGCCCTTTTAAGCACTATTAGTTTTGGACTGGTCTCTTTATTCATCAGGGGTCGCCACCACAGAATAAACCACCACCTATTCTAGCATAATGTTTTACACAGTAGATGCCTTTCCAGCTGCAACCCAATACTGGGAAACACCCATACACAATTATTCTCTCTCTCTCTCTCTCTCTCACACACACACACACACACACACACACACACACACACACACACACACACACACACACTCATACACACACTCATACACACACTCATACACACACTCATACACACACTCATACACACACTCATACACACACTCATACACACACTCATACACACACTCATACACACACTCATACACACACTCATACACTGTGGCCAATTTAGTTGATCAATCAGGGTTCACTGTTAAGGATTATTTCCACTGGCCCGACTGGACCAGTGGTTCAGATTTTTACTTGCCCTGCCAAAGTTTTCACTGGCCCCACCGAAAAAAAAAAAAAGTGAATTGCTATTTCTTAGCCACATATATTAAATAATGTGTCAAAAATAATGTCTGTAAATCTAGAATTAAAATTTTTTAGAAATGTTAAAATATTTAGCAGTAAAATATAGCAGTATGGAAAATGTGCATGTATTTTATTGCAAAACAAAAAGTGACTGACTTAAAAGCAAACCAAGCAAAACCCACATCGTCTTGTACCCATGTCAACAGACGTTTTCTGTTAGCCTCATATTTTGATGTGACGTCAGGTTGCTGTCTCTTTGCTGTACTGGTTTTTAACAGGTTATGGAAAAAAATAACGAGCTCACAACATCCAATTAGATATACGAAAAGGAAAAGCAATATGGTGTTAACGACTTTACAGAGAAGGCAGCATTCAAAGACTTAAAAGCACAAATAGTTTCTCGATTCTAAGATTCTATTTGCGCGCAATTGACAAATAGTAGTTGGCAAATTGAAATTTTGTGACCCGATTGGGCCAGTAACGATTCTGTCTACTGTCCCGAGCATCTCTCACACTGGCCCCGGGCTATTGGGCAGTCCTTATTGTTGAACCCTGTCAATTCCCCTATAGCGCATGTGTTTGGACTGTGGTGGAACCCGGAGCACCCGGAGGAAACCCACACCAACACGGGGAGAACTTTTGGTAGACTTTGTGAAGGCTTTTCTTCAAATGTCTGGCATGTTTTGGTTTTGTTTTTTTGTCATGAACTGCTGGACTTTTTAATCCTGAAGGGACTGAAGATCAGATGATGTGTAGGTCTGCATGTGGCAATAATCAATATATGGATTTATTGTGCAACACGCAGACATGAGCTCAATTTGTGGTGACACAATACACATCGACTACTAAGTTTACATAAAAATGAATGCTAGCAACATTTAATCTGACAGCACACACACACACACACACGGACACACACACGCACATGCACACGCACGCACGCACACACACAAACACACAGATGAACACACACAGAAACACACTGACACACACACACACAGAAAAACAGACAAACAAACAGACACACAAACACGCACACACGCACGCACACACACACACACACACACACACACACACACACACACACACACACACACACACACACACACACACACACACAAGAAGATCATACACACAAACAAACACACATACCAGACACAGAAACGCACACAAATAGACAGATGCAGAAAACACACACAAGCTTAGTAAAACAGAGGCAAACAGATACACACACAGACAGTCACACACACACACACACACTAAAAAGACACAAACACGCACACACACACACAATTACACACACGGACAGTCACACACACACACGCACACACACGCACCAAAAAGACACAAACACGCACACACACAATTACACACACAGACAGTCACACACACACACACACACACACCAAAAAGACACAAACACGCACACACACAATTACACACACAGACAGTCACACACACACACACACACACCAAAAAGACACAAACACACACACAATTACACACACAGACAGTCACACACACACACACACACTAAAAAGACACAAACACGCACACACACACACACACTAAAAAGACACAAACACGCACACACACAATTACACACACAGACAGTCACACACACACACACACACACACAAAGACACAAGCACCCACACACAAACAAAAGACGCAATCACACACACACACACACACACAATTACACACACAAACATTCACACAAACACACACACAAAAGACACAAGCGCGCACACACACACACACACAAACAAGACGCAATCACACACACGCACACACACACACACACACACACACACACACAATTACACACACAAACATTCACACAAACGCACACACAAAAGCCACAAGCGCGCGCACACACACACACACAAACAAGACGCAATCACACACACACACACACACACACACAATTACACACACAGACAGTCACACAAACACACACACAAAAGACACAATCACACACACAATTACACACACAGACAGTCACACAAACACACACAAAAGACAAAAGCACACGCACACACACACATAAACAAGATACGCAATCACACACACAGTCACACAAACACACGCACACAAAAGACACAATCACAAACACAGACAGTCACACACACAAAAGACGCAATTACACACACATATACAAAACAACCCTAACCCTAACCCTAACCCTAACCCTAAGCATACACACACAAACACACACAAACACAGAAAAACTCAGACACACTCAAACACACACACACACACACAAAAAGAACCAATCATACACACACACACACACAAAAAGAAGCAATCATACACACACACACACACATATATATGAACAGACATACCAGACACAACTGAACAGACACAGAAACACACACAAACAAAAAGACATACACACACAGACACAATCATACACACAAACACACACACACACACACATACATACACACAAACAGACAAACAAACAAACACAGGAAAAAAAGTCAGACACTCTCACACATACATACTGTAGACACACGCACACACACAAACACACACATATTCACACACAGACACACACATAAAGACACAATCACATACAAACATACACAGACAGGCAATCACACCATGTGCACTCAAACATACACAAGCAGTCACACACACACACACACACACACAGTAATAGCGAGAGAGAATGAGTGCGTCTCTGTGAGGTCAAATATTTTCTGCTTTCTCAGACACACTTGATGTGGGACAGGAAACAGCCTCTTTCCTTCTCAGATTCCTCAGATGCTTCCCCAGCGGAGGCGGCGGCGGCACCATTTATAGCCAACAGCAGAAACGGTTCCCATCAACAAAACACTACAAATCTGATCACTCCAACAAACACACACACACACACTTCACTTTCACTCACAAACAAGCTAAAAATACACACAATTAATATTGCCAAGATATACTTCCAAGAAACACCGCTGCAGCATTCAGAGAGCGGAAATAAGATGAACTTCCGTAAATACAAACGTCATGAACAGCAGAAAATGAGGAAGAAAATAAACAAATCTGTATGCAGTATACTGTATAGTCGATCAATTTCAATATCAGACATCTGACCTGTCTTAAAGGCACAGTTCACCTAAAAAATACATTTAAAATCACTGTTTACTCACTCTGAAGTTGTTTAATATTAGTGAGACAAAAGAAGATATTCTGAAGAATGTTGAAACTTAAACTGATAGTATAAATGGCATTGAATGGGGATTAACAATGTTTTGGTTACCTATATATATATATATATATATATATATATATATATATATATATATATATATATATATATATATATATATATATATATATATATATATATATATATATATATATATATATGAGAGCAATATCACACTCGTAGCAGTGTGATATGGCTGTATATCGGCACTGGTGGGAGGCGTGCGTTGCCTTAGTGCCCCAACCAGTGCCAACATACAGCCATATTGCACTGCTACGAGTGTGATATTGAGTTTATACAACAGTTTGACGGCATTATTGTGTATATAAAAATCTAATCAAACATGGAGAGTCTCAAGAACCCTTTTGTATGAGGAACTACTTTCTTCCGCGTTGGATTCAAATCATAAGCTGACAGATAAACAGTTGAGCAAGCATCTTTTAAACTTTAGATCTGTAGTGTCTGCTTTCTGCTGGCTGTATGTGGCCGGAGTAATACACAAACGGTATAGAGGCTGTACGGGTGCTAATATTACTTAAATATATCACAGCTATCAGCCAATCAGACTCGAGTACCAGACAGAACTGTTGTATATATATATATTTTATTTTATTTTTTTTTTTTTGTCTTTAGTGGAAGACAGGTTTTTAAACTACATACCAGTGTGTAAATAAAAATATTATTTTATAAAAAAAATAAATAAAAAATCATCCATTAAACACAAATTTGGGGCAGCAGGATGGCTTAGTGGTTAGCACTGTCGCCTCACAGCAAGAAGGTCACTGGTTCAAGTCCCGGCATTGCATGTTCTCTCTATGAATATATATATATATTGTTGTTTATACTTGTTTATTTTTATGTATATGTATGCTTTTATAAATGCATATTAAGTATACACAGTGCATACACACATTATGTACTGTAAATACAAGCTATCATTTTGGAAACAATTAATCATGATTAAGAATTTGACAACACTAATATCGATGCATACATACATGTGTGTATTCAGATATACAAAACAAAAATGTTTAAAGTGACACGGTGGCTCAGTGGTTAAAATTGCGGCCTCACAGCAAGGTCACTGGTTCGAGCCTTGGCTGGGTCAGTTGGTGTTTCCAGTTTCCCCCACAGTCCAAACACATGCGCTATAGGGGAATTGATAAACTAAATTGGCCATAATGTACGAGTGTGTGTGTGAATGAAAGCGTATAGGTGTTTCCACAACAGGGTTGCAGCTGGAAGGGCAACCACTGTGTAAAACATATGCTGAAATAGTTGGCGGTTCATTCCACTGTGGTGACCCCTGATGAATAAAGAGACTATGCTGAAGGAAAATGAATGAATCAATGAATGAATATCGTGAAATGTATAAAAAAGTTGCCCTTCACATATGAAACAGACAGACCTGAGATAAGACGAGACGACTTATTAGATGATATGAGATGTTTGTCATAGTGCCCATAATTGAGTTATTATATAAATTAGACACTTTGTGTTTGTAATTCTGATTTAGAAATGATAGAGTCTGATGTAGATTCATAAAGAACTGCTAATGCTGCTTGTATGCTGCATCTTTGTTCAGATCCTAATTAAAATGCAGTGTTTTCCTCTCATTTTAAATGACGAAGCACAGGCAGAAAGTCTTATTGTGTTTGTATGAAGATATTCTTTCAGTTGTCTAAATTCTATGGTTTGGGGATCATTTTATACTTTACATTTAGTTTTGATATATGTTAATTTCACAATTTAATGTGCAGGATTACCTTATACAAAGACATCTTTTCACCAACTGGATAATGCCTTCAAGCTCATTTTGCAAAAAAAAAACATGAGAAAATTGAATTATGAAATCAAACTAGTTAATCATTTCTAACCAAAACCAATCCCATCCAGTCATATCACAAAAGCAGAATGCATTGAGGGTGTTAGTATACAGGTTTGGTCAAGTACAAATGACAAAAACACGCACACAAACACACACAGACATCTCGTCGCTGCGCATCACACACTCATTACTGTCACAGGCTGACAGGACGTGTGAGAAAAAGCCCAACTAGACGTTTACAAAGCTCCTCCGTCTGTTGAGTTTAACATTAATTCTGTGCTGCTCGCTGCATTTGTGATGTGTGTAAAGCAGAGACAGGGCTGTAAATGCGGAGGAGAACGTGACGCGTCTCCTGCATGCCTGCACTTCCTGTGGCTCTCCAGAGACACACAAACACACACACACACACACATCCAGGCCTAACCAGATGTGACGGTTAAGAAAAGACCAGCGCTGCATCAATCCAACCTAACAAACACACACACACACACACACACACACACACACACACAGAAAGAGCTCTGGCTTATATGAAGATCTCAGTCGCTGCACTTCAACATCAGCCCTGGCGTTTATCGATGTTCACGTCACTTCTGCTCACACTCAATCACTTTACATTAGAGCTGCAGGAAGATACGGGGATGTTTGCTCAAGTATTATGATTCTAGCTCTTAGAATGAATCGTTTGAGTCAGTGATTCATAAAGGCAGTCCCCTGCATTGTTTGTAAATGAATCAACTGTTCTGAATGAATCTTTTGAGTCAGTGATTCCTTAATGCAGTCCCCTGATTTGTTTGTAAATTAATCAACTGCTTTGAATTGAGTCAGTGATTTGATTTCATTTGAGTCAGTGATTCATAAAGGCGGCCCTCTGCTTTGTTTGTAAATGAATCAACTGTTTTTAATGAATCATTTGAATCAGTGAGTCATAAAGACAGTCCTCTTATTTGTTTGTAAATAAATCAACTGTTTTGAATGAATCATTTGAGTCAGTGAGTCATAAAGACAGTCCCCTGGCTTGTTTCTAAATGAATCAGTGCAAATAATTTAAATGAACTATTCAGTGAATCATAATCTGACCTGAGAAAAGACCAGCGCTGCGTCAATCCAACCCATAACACAAACAACAAACACACACACACACACACACACACACACACACACACACACACACACACACACCTCTGGCTTATATGAAGATCTCAGTCGCTGCACTTCAACATCAGCGCCAGCGTTTATCGATGTTCACGTCACTTCTGCTCACACTCAATCACTTTACATTAGAGCTGCAGGAAGATACAAGGGTTTTTTGGTCAAGTGTTATAATAGCTCTTGGAATGAATCGTTTGAGTCAGTGATTCATAAAGGCAGTCCCCTGCTTTGTTTGTAAATGAATCAACTGTTTGAATGATTCATTTGATTCAGGGATTCATAAAGGCGGTCCCCTAATTTATATCTAAATAAAACAACTCTTTTTAACTTATCTTTTGTGTCAGTGACTCATAAAGGCAGTCCCCTGATTTGTTTGTAAATGAATCAACTGTTGTGAACGAATCATTTGAGTCAGTGATTCATAAAGACACTCACCTGCTTTGTTTCTAAACGAATCAGCTGTTTTAAACGAATCATTTGAGTCAGTGATTCATAAAGACACTTGCCTTCTTTGTTTCTAAATCAGCTGTTTTGAACAAATCATTTGTATGACTGATTCAGTGAATTACTAAATCGTTAAGGAGGAACTTGCTTAACTACATTACTTTATTCAGGAGAGATCTAAAACAGCCAAGATCAGCACAAAAACGCACTCAACTTTAAGAGAAAAAAAAAATCAATACACACACACACAGGCAGAGAATTATTAGCAATATACACAGGTCAGAATTATTAGCCCTCCTGTTAAATTTGAACTATTTTAGAAGTTTCCCCAATTTCTGTTTAACTGGGATATTTTTAACACATTTCTAATCATAATAGTTTTAATACCTCATCTCTAATAAGTGATTTATATTATCTTTGTCATGATGACAGCACATAATATTTGACTAGATATTCTTCAAGACACTAGCATTCAGCTTATGCCTAGTTCAGACTGCGTGATTTTAGCCCCGATTTCGGCTCGCCGACAGGTTTTAAGAAATCGCAGACAAATGCCTGAAAATCACAGGCAAATCGGTGCTCGTGCACGTGACAAATCACACAGTGTGAACTATCACAGAAGCGATCTGAGAGAATCGCCGATGAGTCGCCGATGCCTGTGAGATATTTGGCGTGCTGAATATCTGGAGCTGTCGGCGATTCAAATCATGCCGTGTGAATTGAGTTTTGACTGAAAATAACATCAGCGATCGCCTACAGCCAATGAGAGAGCAGCTTTCACTAGTGTGTGCGTGTGTGTGTACCTGCTGCAGGTCAGCGAGAGGCTGGGGGAGAAGTTAAAAGCGCTCTTTTTCGGTTTATTTGGACCCACGAAATGGAGGAAAAACTAGTGGAGGTTTGACAGGACTCAGGAGCACCCATGTCTGTTTGACGTTTCATACAGAAAGAAATTAGTTTATTAGCAACGTTGAGGAGAAATGGCCAATTCCCTTTAAACCCAGGTGAGCAAATATTTTCTACCCCCTTTAAGGCTTCTTTCTCGTTATGTAGTTAATAACAAAAGATATACGACGTGTTTTTGGCTGTGAGACGTAGTTTGGACGAAGTTGTCGTTGATTCTTTCTATAGTTCACATCATGCAATGTGAAAGTCCCTGTCGCCAATCCATCTTGCAGTGTAAACAAAGCAGCGACGAAACGCTAGCCCAGATAGTCATGCAGTGTGAAAACATCTGAGACACGACTACTTTGAAAATCATGCAGTCTGAACTCGGCATTAAAGTGACAATTTAAGGCCTAACTAGGTTAATTAGGGTAAAGATAGGGTAATTAGGCAGGTCATTGTATAACCAGGTCCATAGTCAAGGGGGATTCGGGTGGTTCGAAAGACCCACTCTCCACTGACAAAGGTCCAGAATTTGTCCCATACATGAGCTCATTTGTCCTAATTTGACTGCTGTTCCATCATAAATTGTGAAAACAACCCATCGAAGAAGGCTTTAAGACCAAGCGGAATCCTCTGTTGGCTGTCGTGACTTCAGC
The DNA here is from genome assembly GCF_049306965.1 of Danio rerio. Taxonomy (NCBI): domain Eukaryota; kingdom Metazoa; phylum Chordata; class Actinopteri; order Cypriniformes; family Danionidae; genus Danio; species Danio rerio. The sequence continues at coordinate 58,498,556 of NC_133191.1, forward strand.
TTATCAGTTTTGGCCAATGCAAACAAATATTTTTCATGAGTTTAACATCTGTGCAAAAAAACGTTACTGACCTACAGTATTGTTGTTAAATAGAGAAACCATTTTACAAGTTACTTTTATTCTAAATTTTGGATGTTATACATGAAACAAAAATGATCAATAAAAAAGTGTGAAGCACCACAAGCGCTCCATATTAAAGTTAATTTTAATAATAATCAGGCTATTGTGGTTATTCATCAATTTTCATTTATCAACTATTTTTACAAGAGAAAAATCTAGAAAAAATTGTGAAGCTCTACATTATTATCATTGTTTATTTATTGGTTTATAAATTTAAAAAATTCTAACAGAGGAAAGTTGAATGTGCTGGCCAGTTATTTGCCTAATAAATGAAAATAAGCTACAGTTTTCAATTTAAAAAAAATAACGAATCCTATTTTTTCTTAATGATAAATAATTTAATAAATTAGAGTTTTAAAGTAAGTTTTTTTCAAAACTTAAGAAAATGTTTTGGTACATCAAAAACTTGAGTTCTGACGACCATTCAACTAGCTATTTAAGCAAAAAAAAAAAAAAAAGTGCTTAAAATGTCACTAAAATGCAGTATTTAAACCATAATTAAACACAAAATGAGGTGAAAAACTACAAAACGGTCCACTTTTTGAGAAAAAAGAACTACCCTTTTCACCAGGCTGGCTATGGGCCTGATAACAGTGGTTTGTTCTGGAGTTTGTTCTGTAATAGTTGGGCGTGGCGACCCCTGATGAATAAAGAGACTAGTCCAAAACTAATAGTGCTAAAAATATTGAGATTAAAATGGTTTTAAAACAATAAAGAACTGCTTTTATTCTAGCTGAAAATAAAACAAATAGGACTTTCTCCAGAAGAAAAAAATATTATAGGAAATACTGTGAAAAAATGTGTTGCTCTGTTAAACATCACTGGAATAGTTTCAACTGGTTTAGTATCATAACATGAATTAATGGTGTCGCCATAACTCAATTAGGTAAATCATTGTATAATAGTGGTTTTGGGACAATCTGGAGACAATCCAAAACTAATATTGCTTAAGGGGGCTAATAATATTGACCTTAAAATGGCTTTAAAACAATTAAAAACTGCTTTTATTCTAGCTGAAATAAAACCAATAAGACTTTCTCCAAAAGAAATAAAATATTAGAGCAAATACTGTGACAGATTTGTTGCTCTGTTAAACATCACTTGAGAAATATTTGAAAAAGATTCAATATTTTTCAGGGGGGCAATAATCATATTAAACCATCAGAATGAGTCATCTCAGTACAAACCTAGACACTAATACCCTTTATAGAAAAACGAGGAACAAGCTCAATCCCTCATTAATGTGTGTAATCATGTTAAATGAGTGTATTCAGCTCAACAGTGCTAAAATGAGCATTTATTCTCCTCTAATGTCACTCCAGGGCCTGTTTCTGAAGCTAATGCAATAATAGATGGACGGTTTGGTGCAAAGAAGCGATGCAGAACAATGACGCATCTCTCTGGTGATCACAGCTGACACTTCAGCCCTCGAGAGCGGCGTCTCAATAACAACATCCAAACAACACATCCCAGCATGCACTGCTGCAGCGACCGCCAGAGCCCTGTGATCTTCATTACGCTGCAGTGAGCACAACTACACCAGACGCAGCCCAGGCTTATATCCATATCACATCATGACACTTTTATTAAGCATCTTCCAAGATTTCCCCAGGATTATGAAAGTCAAACTGTAATATTATTGGCTTACCTCGTCAAAGCCGCCGTCTTCTTTCTTGAAGGCTGGAGGGGGAAAGAAAGAAGACGTATTTCAGACATTCATTTTACTGACGACTGAACACCAAAGAGAAAAGAAAGAAGGAAAAGTGGCTCTTTAATGAATTCTGCACATGCAAATATTAAATAAAGCAGTAAGAAAGGCTGTAATAGGTGGAGAGATTATTCCAGCCACAGGACATTAAGAGGAGAGGCTGAAAACTGAAAAAAAATATTATAAAAAGCATGTCATCACAGTTAATTCCAAAAATCTAATAAAATAAATAAAATAAAAATTTAGTCCCTTTAGTCGTCAGAGCAGAATGAACCGCCAACTTATCCATCTTATGTTTTACACAGAAGATGCCCTTCCAGCTGCAACCCATCACTGGGAAACATCCACACACACTCATTCACACTCTTACACTATGGAAAATTTAGCTTATCCAATTCCCTGATACCCACGCCAACACATAGAGAACATGCAAACTCCACACAGAAATACCAATTGACCCAGCCGGGACTCGAACCAGTGACCTTCTTGCTTTGATGCGATCGTGCCACCCACTGCGCCGCCGCAGTTAAAAATAAAATAAAATAAAATAAAATAAAAACAAAAATAAAAATATAAAATATATATTTTTAATAATAATAATAATAAATAATAAATTATAGTAATAATAATATACATAATAACAATAATAATATTAATAATAATATTAATAATATCAATAATAAATAATAATAATAACAAAAATAAAGCAAACTTAATACATGTTTATACTATTATATTTATTTATTTATTCATTTTTTATTGAACAAAACTGTATAACACAATTAAAAAATATAAACATTTGACAACTGACACTGTTTCAATTCACTATAATCTTTTTTGTGAAGCTGCTTTGACACAATCTACATTGTAAAAGCACTCTAGAAACAAAGGTGAATTAAACTGAACATGTTGTCAAACAAATATCTAATTTATTTAGTTATTTCTTTTTTTAATACAATAAGTTAAATAAATTAATAAATGAATCATTTATTTATTTTTCATTAATTATTTAAGACATAAATCCATTAAATAAAAAAGACGTCTACATGTAGACCCCAAATAAAACTTAAATGAAATATAAAAACATTAATATATATATATATTTTTTTTTTAAATTGCATTTATAAAAAAAAATATTATTGAAAGTAATTTACAAGTAATTTACAATTACAGATTAGAGTTTATTTTATGTAATGTCAATTATCTTTTTAATTTATCAAATAAAAAAGGGTTTAAAAAAATCATCCATTCATTAATTTTCTTTTCGGCTTAGTCCCTTTATTAATCTGGCGTCGCCACAGTGGAATGAATCATCAACTTATCCAACACCTGTTTTACACAGCAGATGCCCAGCGAATAATGTTTTTTATTTTAGGGGTATAATGCGACCTCAGCGTATGAATGTAATCAGCCTTGAAAGCACAGGTAAGTGATGTTGGTCTATTGAAGAATGCACATGTATCCTTCCCCTCTCACAGTACACACCAACCTTTACAAACAGAAATGCAAACAATCTTTAGGGATGATCCTCCACTGGGACAGAGAGGAGATGGAGGGAAATAAAACGTTCCTCTCGCATCTAATGAGACCGTATGCACTCGTAAATACCGCATGACAGCAGCTTTATCTTCGTAACAGCTGTGGTAAAGATCTCTGTTGTGTTTAACCCACAGGGAGGATTGATCTGCACTCAATAAATCAGCTGATGCTCAAATAAACTACACGCATTGATATGCAAAAGTCGATGCCAAGAAAAATTATTTACATTCAAGAATAAAGGTCTGCTGAAAGTTTGATTCTGATTGGCTAGTGATCATTCTGAGGTGCTTGGATTTTGTCAGATGAATGCACAGCTAAAGTAGTTCCGGCAGGTTGAGAGCGCATTACAGCTCCATATCACAACACTGAGTGATTAGAGTTATTTCACAGCTACAACAGTCAAATATCACATCAAAACACAACAGAAAGAAGAGGACGAGATGTGGAGGACACTAGTGCTACACACAGGAGATGCTTAAGGAGGACAAACACCTGTAAAGACCACAGGAGAAGAAATACAGGGCGATTTAAAAAGAATATACAACTGTGAAAATTTGTATTTAATCAAGGAAACATGATGGAACCTTGTGTAATTAATCAATGAGAAGAGTACTTCAAGTTCTTTCAGCAGAAAACAAGATCAGATGTTCATATTGACCCCCTCCAGACACTCGAGTGACGTCACTAGGGCTGTGCAATTAATCGAAAATCCGATTTCGATTTTGGCTTCTAACGATTATGAAAAACCATTAATCGAGAAACACGATTATTGCATCATATACCAAAAGCGCGAAAGAGCGCGTGCTTATGTGTGTGTACGGCAAGCACACACAGTCAGAAGCATGCGGTCAGCATTCAGTCTCATTCGCACACTGAGACGAGCAGAGCACACACATCTAAAGTCATCTTAACGTGAGCGTTTTAATAGTCAAATAGGTGTCAAAACGCGGTGTTTAGTGATTATTCATATTAACCCTCATTTGTGTAATAAACAAATGAGTTGAGAATCAAAAGACGTGAGAAAGAGAAACCATTAAAGTGACCGCACGAAATGTTTCTGCTGCCGCCTGTTTTATCATTAATCAAACAACAAAATGAGAAAACCCCTCACTGCTCTTGACTGAAGGACTGCTGTAGCTAAAGTGTTTTTCTTGCATTGAAGATGCTTAAAGCACAGTTTGATTAATATTTTTATTCTACTGTATTTATTTCTCTTTCCTTTGCAGGGAGGAAAATAACTGTATATAGTTGAAGTCAGAATTATTAGCCCTCCTGAATATTAGCAACCCTTACCCCCAATTTCTGTTTAATGGAAAAAAAATGTATTATTATTTTTACTTATTTCTGAACATAATAGTTTTGATATCTCATTTCTAATAACTGATTTCTTTTATCTTTGCAATGATGACACTTAAATTATATTTTACTAAATGTTTTTTCAAAATACAAGCATTCAGATTAAAGTGCAATTCAAAGGCTTAATTAGTGTAATTAGGCAAGTCATTGTATAATAGGCGTTTCTTCTGCAGACAATCAAAAAATATATTGCTTAAGGGGGCTAATAATATTGACCTTAAAATGGGTTTCAAAATACTTAAACCTGCTTTTATTCTAGCTAAAATAAAACAAATAAGACTTACTCCAGTAAGAAAAAAAAATATGATAGGAAATACTGTTAAAATTCCTCTGTTTAACATAATTTGGAAAAAAAAATATTTTAAATAAATTCTCAGGAGCGTTCATAATTTTGACTTCAACTGATAATCGTTTTGAATAATCGTGATTACAATTATGACCAAAATAATCGTGATTATGATTTTTCCTCATAATCGAGCAGCCCTAACGTCAACCCGATACTCGAACTCGCGCCACACTCTCTGTAGCATTTCTGGGGTGTATCAGTTTGGATAGCTGCAGTTATTCAACTTTTAGTTCCTCAATGTGAAACTTCAGAGCTTCCTTAAAGGGTCACGGAAAACCAGAACAGATGTTTTGAGCTGTTGACAGTCGTATATGTGTCCCACACTGCTATAAACACTATTAGGACACATATCTCACTAAAAAGTGAAAATTTGTTGTTTTTGCGTTATTTTAAGCAAATTCGTTCTTCCAGTTTGAAACAAGTTTTTGAAGCTGCGCCACGTCGATTAGATCCTTGCGTTTGCGCCCCAGGTGGGTTAGTTGGTGTTTCTGTGTGGAGTTTGCATGTTCTCCCTGTGTTGGCGTGAGTTTCCTCCGGGTTCCCCCATAGTCCAAACACATGCACTATAGGGGAATTGATAAACTAAACTGGCCGTAGTGTGTGAGTGTGTGTATGGGTGTTTCCCAGTACTGGGTTGCAGCTGGAAGGGCATCCGCTGCATAAAACATATGCTGGAACAGTTGGCGGTTGATTCCGCCAAGGGCATAGATTCACTCTTGAAATTGGTGGGAACATACATCTCAAGGGAGTATGTATTGAACAGCAAAAGCTTAGCGCTTTTAAAAACATGATTAAAGTACTGAACAATATAAAATAAACACTTAATATTTCAAATAATAATCCCATCCCATGTTGAAAAAGTCAAATTTACATGATGTTACTGCAGTCAGGCTATGAGGAGGTGTGAATGTAGAGAAATTTAGAGAGGTGTGTGTGGGACGCAATTTACAGTTTTTTCCCCGATTATTGATTTTCATAATCATTGAGGACAAAATCAAAACTGATTTTTAATTAATTGCACTGCCTTGGTTAATAGTATTACGATTAGGGCTGCAACAACGAATCGATTAAATCAATAAAAATCAATTACTATAAGCGTTGGGAACAAATTTAATAATTGATTCGTTGTGTCGCGCGACAAGGAGAAGTTTGATTAAAAAAAAGAACACTTTAGCTCAGTGCGGAGAGGACTGAACAAGGCCTATCTCCGTCTCTCGTGCACTGATACAGAGTTTAGTGCCTCAAGAAGACAGGGATGCTGCGGAAGAATCACTACAGAATCCTTCTTTTGTTCCGTTTTGAAGTGAGAACCATAAAGTCCCTGGTGCTGGCGTTTTGTGTCTGGCGCTGAGCCAGAGAAAGGCGGCGGGGTTAAGTTTTGTTTTCATTATTCCTGACACACATTTAGTTATAGACGGCATTAACTCAAAAACCTCTTACCTCAAAAAGATCTAAACTCTGTTTTCTACAAAAAGACAAAGCAGGTTATGTTTCACAGCTGTCTTTTTTATTTTTTCGCTCGATATTACGAGCACTGCTCCGTTTAAGCAGTCGCAATATGCGCTGAGCTAGAGAGAGCTTGCGCTGAGCAGAGCTCTCAGTAAGGGACCGTCACAAAAGTGCTTCTTTTTTTTTTCATTTTTTCTTTTCGAAAACAAAACCAACCTAACTCCGCTGAAAGACGTGTCATATTATCACAATTATGCGGCGTTTTATTTGCCAAATACTTCACTTATGTTTTAGATATGTAAATACACACAAGTACTAGTAAAACAATACATTTAGAGTTTGTAAAACAAACAAGGAAGTCAAACAATCCATTCAAATATAAATTGTCGATGTGTTTTATTCATCAGATACACATTACAAATAGTGAAAGTAACTATAAAGTTTAATCTACGCTTCTCTAAGTTCACCAGCCACTCACTAGCATGTATTTTGGGAGTAACTTATGAATATACCTGCTGAATCCTGCGTGTTCTGCTTTTAATGAATGAGGCAGCGGCCGCAAGTAAACATGGAGACGTCCATCTCACGAATATCAGGTAGTTAGAATTAGAATTAACACAGAAAAAACTAAATAAAACGGATACATCTGTCATACATCACTGTTGTGGTGGATTAAAATAATCGTTAGTTGCAACCCTAATTACGATGAACTAGTAGTAAATTTGACTCGGTGCACATGTAGGTTAAGAGTTGATGGAGCATTACTTTATTTTGAAGTCAATTTAATTATTGGTAGGGACATTACAGTAATTGGTGTGAACAAGTCCTCTTCGTCCATGCCAATTCTATGCCGCTGCATTCCGCTGTGGTGACTAGGGTTGTAACAATATACCGGTATGACGGTTTACCACGATTTGAACGTGCACGATTATCATACCATGAACAATTGCATATCAACGGTTTTAACCCTTAAAGACCGAGACAGCCGCCCGTGGCTAAAAATAAGTATTGCTCTTTAATGTTTAATAACTTTTGATCCGCTGATCCGATTCATACAATTCAAAGATTGGCATAAAGAAGAGAATCTCAGCTTTCCAGTGCTGTATCACATAACAATCGCGGACTTTCAGAGGCTCCGGAATCAGTGCGGTTACGTCATCAACATTTGACAACGCTGATTTGACAAAGAAACGCTCGTCACTGTGTCTCCGGACAAACCAGACATGATACATTGATGCATTGTCCCTCCTCCATGCCCAGATTGGTTCAAACTCGCTATATCACAACCAATAAGCATAGGTTTCGCTTTTGTTTGTGGACCAACATGAGCTTTTTGAACAACACGGAATGAGAGATAGGCATACATTTATGCGCGGCTAAATAAAACGCAAAAAAAAAAAGTTTTGCATGAAATAATTCTCATACTAAGTACTTTTGCATGCACAGCAGCACAGAAACATGACAAAACAGTGACACAGCAAAGACGAACTGCTGCTCTTGCTGTTTTCAAAAGACGCAAATGAAGGTGCAGCTGTTTGTCTGCATTGCAGACAACCATATCCAAATCCATATCCACAGACAACCATATCCATGCTGGCACATAAAACCTAAGGATGTTCCATATTGAATCTAGTTTCGTTATGTAACTATTTATAGTATAGTAAATATTTATATCTATTTTTTACTGAGGATTTGCACCATGTTTATTTGGACTTTATTTGGACTTTAACACATTATTTAGTATTTTCTTATTTTTTTATTTGTTCATTGTAAGTGGTGTTGTTTATAGTAACTGAAAATATATTATTTGGAAAAAGTCAAATTTGCTTCACTGTCCTATTATTTTGTAACATTTGTAACATACCGTATACCGCGAAACCGTCAAACCGTGGTATTGTTTTAGACGATTATCATACCGTAAAAAATTCATACCGTTACAACCCTAGTGGTGACCAATAATAAATAAGAGACAAAGCCGAAGGAAAATGAATGTATGAATGAATGAATGAATGAATGAATGAATGACTGCCTATAGAGTGATATCTAATTATTCAGGCTGTGTGCCTGAATAATGTACAACTCGTCAGATGATCAGAAAAGCACTGCGTATTTCATTTATATTGCACCAAAACAAAATAACACAATATTAATTTTTCAATATTGTACATGAGCGGTCATCAATTATTCCATGCATAATTTATTCTTTATTTTTGTAAAAATACAGGCAAAAACATAAAAAATGACTGGATTGATTCAGCTCTCGTTGATTCAGCTGCCTAATAAAGGCACAGTTGGACTGTTTAACTCATGCAAACTGTTAAACGAGCTCCATCGCTCTTTCAAGTCCCTCGCACGATCATTTATTCATGTCACTGTTGTGGTTTGAAGGCGACGAGGCATTAAATTGAAGCGTCCTGAGAGGAAAAATGAGACTGAAACTGCTCAAACTAACACTTCATTCAGTCCAGAGGAGAAAAACAAGGAAAAACACATTATGATTTAATTCTACCTGCGTGACATTCTGCAGCATCAGCACGAAAGCGGCTTCACACTCGAGAAAATACAGAGTGTTAAAATATCCTCGCGTGCTGAAGAAAGGCCTTTGTGAAGCTACAGATGGTGTCTAAAAACAGCGGCTGATGAAAAGATAATCATGTGAAATGAGCTTCAAACACACAGAGATATATGAGGACACAACAGCCTTCAAGTGCACGGCCTACAGAGAATACATGTGCTGCAACGTACATGCTCGATATTGAAAAGACCCTACATTGCAATATTGACATTTTCTGCCATTTATATTGTGATATTTCACCAGAATAGGTCTATTTGGAAAGATTTCATCACTTACGATGTCTAACAATATTCAGGTACATACACACATTATTCATTCATTCACTCACTTTCTTTTTGCCTTAGTCCCTTTATTCATCATGGCAGGCCACAACAGAATGAACCGTCAACTATTCTTTGTTTTACACAGTGGATGTACTTCCAGCTGTAACCCAGTACTAGGAAACTCACACACACACACACACACACACACACACACACACACACACACACACACACACACACACACACACACACACACACACATATATATATATATATATATATATATATATATATATATATATATATATATATATATATATATATATATATATATATATATATATATATATATATATATATATATATGGCCAATTGAGTTCATCAATTCCCCTATAGTGCATGTGTTTTGACTGTAGGGGAAACTGGAGCACCCGGAGGAAACGCACGGCAACACGAAGAGAACATGCAAACTCCACACAGAAACGCCAACTGATCAAGCTGGGACTCAAACCAGCAACGGTTTGAGCATTTTAGTGACTTTTTCTAAATGAACCCTCAATTCTAAATGAACCCTTATTCAGCGTACTGTATATATTACGCAGCGTACTGTATATATTACGCAGCGAAGAGCCGAGGCTCTAACCAGCAACCTTCTTACTGTGAGGGGATTGTGCCAGCCACTGCGCCACTAGGCTGCCCTAGAGTATAGAAATATATTTTCTTAAATAACAAAAAAAAAAATCTGCATTTTGATACTTTATAAAACTTTCTTTTTTTAAATTGTGTAAGCAAGAAAAAAAATGACAAAATAAAACATGATATTTTTATTGTACTTTTTTTTATTACAAAAACTTAAGTAAAAACGTACTATACAATACAAAATACACAATATATTATTTAGAATATAATTCAAACAATGTATGGGATATATTCAAATAACATTTTAAAAAAATTCAGAACAAAAAAGTGTATATATATATAAAAAATAAATAAATAAATAAAAATAAAAATTTAATTAAAAATCACAAAAATATAATATAATAAATAAATAAATGATTAGCTGAATGACTAATAATAATTATTTTATTTAGATTGTTTAAATTGTAAAATGTTAATACATTATAAACAATGCTCCTACTTAAGACAAAAATCTGGAAAAATACGTTAACTATGAATTTTATTATTTAAAATTAAATTAAACCATTTTACTGATATTTAATTTAAAAATACATTATATATATATATATATATATATATATATATATATATATATATATATATATATATATATATATATATATATATATATATATATATATATTATATTTAGAATAAAATGTACATTGCAAATAAAACCACTGTGATATTACTGAATTCTTTTGTTAATATTGAAATAAATATAAATTATTAACTGGATGAATCATGCATCATTTAGAAAACATTTAAGTATTTATACAGAGCATTATATAAGCAGTGCTTCTGAATTGATGACATGCATACTGTAATATGCTGAGATACTCTAATGCATGCATATAAATAGCATCAAGTTTAGGATTGAATTTTTTATTGGAATGAACTGATTTATAGCCAGCGTTCAGAATCAAACATGAAGATATATTTTCTTGCAGCAGTGAATAATGGCCTCGTCTTCGCTGTGCATAATGCAAACAGCATGCAGAACACTGTAAAAAATATCTGTTACTTCCATATTTCGTGATTCACAAGTGTTTATTTGTGGTGGTGAACTGCATTATGGGATGTTGATCTCTGCTCTGTCCACTTCTGATGATGAAAATTCAACTCTACAGTTTAGCAAACTGACTTTTGTTGACATTTTAGCAATAATATAATGTATGAGAAATAATATCTAGAGAAATAAGTCTGTAGAATAACAGAAAATGCGCTGCAGTTTATTACAAGGTGCGTATTTCCCAGAGATGGGTTGCGGCTGGAAGGGCATCCGCTGCTTAAAAACTTGCTGGATAAGTTGGCGGTTCATTCCGCTGTGGCGACCCCGGATTAATAAAGGGACTAAGTCGACAAGAAAATGAATGAATGACTGAATGTTTGTAGCGTAATATACAACACCAACACAAACAATATAGCACTGCAGACTATACACATGACTATAATGTCACTTTTCAAGGTTAAAAGTTGTTGGAGGAAAGAGCAAGATTCTACAAAGCAACTCAAAAGCAGAAATAAGCATGCATGGAACTTTAAATGCTGACTACAGTGTATTATGTTAAAAATGTGAATCATAATAAAAGCTAATATAATCATTAACTGTATGTGTATTATCTGTATTCTTTAAAGTGATTAGTTTCAGTTCATGTGAAAGTTCAATTATTCAGAGGCGACTAAAGCTTCTGTTAACTAAAAACATTCAAATCTGAGTGAAATAATGTCATGCAGTGATACATGTTTATGTCAAACTGAAGCACTTATTCTGAGCTGTACTTATTAACATAGATCACACCATGTCACAAATATGAAGACACTAAATGTGAAAGTGTGAAACTCTGAAACACCTGCTGTCAGATGATCAAACCTGCCCTCAACAACACAGAAGTGAAAGAGAGTCGAGGTGTGCTGAAGTACTGCGCTTCCCACTCTCTATATGAGCATTTCACACACCCCAACACACACACACACACACACACACACGTGTTTGGACTATTTGGGAAACCAGAGCACCCAGAGGAAACCCACGCCAACATGGAGAGAACATGCAAACTCCACACAGAAATGCCAACTGGCCCAGCTGATACTTGAAGTTGCTGTGAGGCCACAGTGCTAACCGCTGATCCACCATGTCACCCATTTCTATACATATTCATCATAATATACTTTTATTTTATTTTTATAATTATAGTCCTAAAGCCGCCTTTCCACTGCAAAACATTCAGACATGACTTGTGGCAGTCGCACAGGACATTCAGTTTTGTCGTGCACCATGAGAAGCTGATTCTCGCGGTGTCCGAAATAAAGGAGTGCAAAAGCAAGAGTCTTTCTTCTCCGTGTGTTCACCATAGTTAAATGAATGAATGAATGAATGAATGGATGAATGAATGGATGAATGAATGAATGAATGAATGGATGAATGAATGAATGGATGGATGGATGGATGGATGGATGGATGGATGGATGGATGGATGGATGGATGGATGGATGGATGGATGGATGGATGAATGAATGAATGAATACTAGAAACTCATCATAGACTGCTAAAACTTTTGGAGGGAATGTGGAGACGAGATTTAAAGTAAGAATATTTTTATTATTAATTTATGAATATATATATATATATATATATATATATTTTTAAAATAAAGACTTATTTCTGATTTTAAAAATTACGAAAAACTCCTATTTCTCATCTCATTTGCACAGACCTGCTGGGACAACACTGAAATAAATCACACTGGGTTGGCCGGTCGCGTACGGTCTAGGAGTTCATTCATTCATTCATTCATTTTTTTTTTGGCTTAGTCCCTTTATTAGTCTGGGGTTGCCACAGCGGAATGAACCGCCAACTTATCCATCAAGTTTTCGCAGCGGATGCCCTTCCAGCCGCAAGCCATCACTGGGAAACCTCCATTCACACTCATATACAAACATACACTATAGACAATTCAGCTTACCCAATTCCCCTATAGCGCATGTGTTTGGACCGGGGGGTTGGCCGGAGCACCTGGAGGAAACCCACGGCAACACGGGGAGAACATGCAAACTCCACAAAGAAACGCCAACTGACCCAGCCAGAACTCGAACCAGCAACCTTTTTGCTATGAGGCGACAGCCCTACCCACTGCACCACTGCGTTCAAATATTTGAACAGATCCGCAGCTCAAATCACATCTGAATTTTCTGCATACAGAGATGATCATAACTCCACGCAGCTCCTAGACTACTCTCCATTGGAAATAAATGACTTCCGGTCTGTCGCTTGTCTTTTGTCATGTGCAGTTGAAAGAGGCTTAACACAAGAATAACACAGAATTACATTGAACTGTCCTTCTCAGACACGCAGTCGAAAATAAATAAATAAATAAACAGCAGATTTTGTTTCTGCCAAACTTGTAGAGTAAAAGTAAAATCCCGTAATATTGCACCTTTCAAGCACACTGTTAATGTGTAGTCGTTAACACTGCATGTTGTTCATTTAACATTCATTGGGAGTTGCTAACATTTGATACTGCATTATCTTCCATTGTGGATTTTACTGTGCAGCTAATCATTTTTGCTCAATATAAACAGTTGTACCAATAAATGCGATTATAAATTTGCATTATTACCATCTGCAAGTTTATCAGATTTCAAAGCCTGACAATGAAAAAAAAGGCAGGAACGCCCAGAAAAGCGTCTTTTTGAGCCAAAAGCGATCAATCACACTCATTGATCACAATCACAAACAATCAGATAGTGCTGAATCTGCAGATTAAAGTCCAAATCTCTCCATTATCACACAAGAACGACCATCTCCTGTTCAATATTCTACATTCTCTCATCTTGAGGAGCTTCAGGATTAATCATAAAACATCTGCACTCCACAGCAGGGCTTTCACTCATTGAACTGTGTGGCAAGCCACACTAGCTTAAAACTCTCACAGCTTTACTAGTCATAATCACATTTTACCAGGAAGAATTTAATCAGAGTGCTCTAATGCAGTTTTTGCTAATAATAATTATGTTTAGAGAGAACTATCATTAAATTCTTACAATTACTCTATAATTTAATTGTTATACTAATGTCTCCACTGATATTACATTCGTTTTTAATAAGACGAATTAGACTTTACGAATAAGACGAATTAGATATTACGAATAAGACGAATTAGACTTTACTTAGACTTTACAGACCTGAAACTTGTCTATAGCACTTATTCATTGTTGCTCTTGGTTGTGTAAATTGCTTCCTTGTCCTCATTTGTAAGTCGCTTTGGATAAAAGCGTCTGCTAAATGACTAAATGTAAATGTAATAACAGAGCTCAACCTTTGAATTTGTACTAGTTGGAAATGCCGTTCGAGAGCCCTCTAATTAATTTCTCACTAACAATTGCAATTAGAGAGCTCTTAAATTCAACTCTTACTAGCAAAAATAAAAATAGAGTAAAAATAGAGAGCTCTGATTACATTTTTACAAGTAAAATTGTCCAGCTCTTTAATTAATTTCTAACTTACTTTCCTAACCCTAACGATCACAGGGCTCAACAATAAGGACTGCCCTGGGGCCAGCGTGTGAGATGCTCGGGATAGTAGACAGGATCGTTACTGGCCCGATCGGGCCACTGATGCCCTGTCACTAAAATTTTATTTGCCTTTGACTATTTGTCAATTGCGTGCAAAAACAGTCAGAATGGAGAAACTGTTTGTGTTTTTAAGCCTTCAAATGCTACCTTCTCGGTTCCTCTTATCTGATTGGACGTTGTGAGCATGTTATTTTTTCGTAACAACCAGCAAAGAGACAGCAACATGGCGGCAACATCAAGTGATGATGCTAAAGGAAAACATTTGTTTCTTATGTCTTGGAAGCAGACATTTATGAGGGTACAACACGGCTAAAAAAATGAAGTGATGTTTTGTACAGTTGGCCGTCAGTTTGGCAGGTCAGCCATCTTTTGTTTTGCAATAAAATACCTGCACATTTTGCAACTTTTGTTTGCGAAACACTTTGAATTTTGCTCATTATACATTTATTAATATTTTAAAAATATTTAAATTCTATATTTACAAACATTTACAAAATGTTAAATAAATAATCTTTTGTTTAATCAATACTTTAAAATGGGGATATTTAAACGTCAGTTATGGGTGATGACCGCATGTCGCAGCTCTCCGCCAGAGAGAGCCTGAGAGACGGGCTGCAAACGCTGTTTGGATCATCTTTGTGCAGTGACGATGTTTATATTCATAAAAGGTCAGTCAAGTTAGCGTTAATGTGCATGAATTTAACGTTTTATTATTTAAAATTGTCATGTTGTAATAAAATAAACATGATTTAAAAAAATTAAATGATTGTGAAGCTATTTCATTTCATAAAAGAGTTATCATTAACTTCAAGTTAAACACAATAATAGTATATTCTGACATAAGTTTTTAATAAGACTTCAAACAATGACCATTTATGTCTGTGAAGTTATGCGCTCTGTACGGAACACTATTTTAGTCGTGTACGGAACACCGTTAATATTGTTAATAATATCACCTTCTATACACAAGCAAAGGCTGTACTTTTTCTATCTTTTTTCAAAAACTACTGGTCCAAAAGACATCAATCAAGATTTGGTTTGTGCAACAGGTATTCCCCCAGAAAATGATCACACAAACATGCTTATCTGGCTTTCAATGGCGGAGGAGTGATCGTTTGAGTGCGCTGAAAAGCGAAAAGTGTACGGAACATGGTTGGTTTACGTTAATACATTTAAATACAAATGCATTACCTACTGAGAAGTGGACAGTTTCAAATGCAGCCAATGTGTTTGATTTACGTAATAAATTTTTTAAAATTTTGTCTTACTAGCAAAAAAATTTAACTATGAAAACTAGCGCTGGGGGTTTAACTTACAAAATATATATTTATGAAATGTTGTCTCACTAGCAAAAAAATAACTATGAAAAGTAAAGCTATGTGATTTATTTACAAATTTAATTAATAAATTTAAAATTTTAATTTTAAATTTGTTTAGGTTTCCTTACCAGCCAAAAATGTAATTATGAAAAGTAACGCTGGACTTTTAACGCTACTTCGGCTTGCCATACTGTACTGATGTACGCTCAGCAACGGTCAATCAGAGAAATTGCAAACTTTCCGTTAGTAGTGACGAGCCGGTCAACAATAACGGCGTGTTTTGGACTCACCGATGCGACTGAAGCTCTCGGACAGAGTTCTCCGTAGTTTCTTCATTTTACCGATCTTCTGCACCGGTTGAGCTGCGGGCAGTAAATCACACATGTCGGCGTTCTGTCAGGATCTGCTGAGGGGCTTCTGGATCTCCGAGACGCGCCTGAATAAAGATCCGTTGTGAGGAAAAAACTGTCCTTCAGAAGCAGATACTCATTCCCGAGGACTCGACACTGCACTAGCTGGACTAATGATCAGGTAATCCGCGGGTATGTGGAGAGAGGAACTTCTGCAGTGTCTACACGCCGCGCTTTTCTTCTGGAAATAAGCTGGATGTCATTTTTTGGGATTCTCTGCTTTCGCTTGGCGAGAGAGTGCGGATAAAGCGGAGTAAGTCCCGCCTCTTCGGGTTTCCTATTGGCAGTCGAGCAGACATCTTGTCTTTCATTGGCTGAGTCAGCTGTCAGTCACATGTAGAGCCCCGCCTTACCTTATAATAAGAGGCAGGCGCGTTTGGACAATTGCAGATGGTCACATTTGTAGTTTTTAATGTCAGTGGTGCGAATCCTTTCATTTAGAAGAGCAAACTGAAACATTTACATTCAAGACTTATAGATTCAGTTTTAAATGTTTTTTGTCGTTCTGTATGGGTTGATTTAATACACAATGACATTTTATTTGTTGATTTTATTCTTTATTTTTAAACATTAACCTAATACAAGCAACATCTGTGTGTTTGCTATTCAGATAAAATGCGATACATTGATTAAAATGAATAATAAACACATAGCTAGACAAAAAATATAACTAATAGTTATCAATCTAAAAAACGTTGAGTTATTTATTTACCCCAATGATTGAGTTAAACATATTTGGTGCTTTGTTGGATTATTTTTAACCTTTTTTAGGTTATTTTTATTTTTTTATGCTTTTTTATTATTTGTTTTTATTATCTTATACTTGTCTCTTTTATTCCTGTTTATGTAAAGCACTTTCAATTGCCACTGTGTGTGAAATGTGCTATGTAAATAAACTTGCCTTGCCTATTTATTTATTAACTCAACCAGTTGGGTTGAAATTTGGAATTTTAACAGTCAACTGATTTAACCTACACAGAACAGCTGTAATACGCATGCGTGATGTTGCTTTTGAGTTATAACGTTTATTTAAGCTATAACACAATAATATTATAGTTATTTTTTATTAAATTACCTCTCTGTGTCCTGTTTTTTTATATCGGTACAATCCAAGACCATCTCTTAGAAGTGTTTGGATGTGGTGATTGTAGATTGTGGACACTGAGTGAAGCCTGCTGCAGCTGCTGGACAGTCTACAGCACACACAGCTCCATATTCTGCACGTGATTTTCTGCTTGCACAGTATATAACGGTCTGTATTTCTTTCTGTTTCTTCATTGTTTGCGATTCCTGATTATTTTAATAAAGGTATCTGGAATTTAAAATGTAATAAAAATAATGCATTTTCAATAGTTTTGAAAACTGCATGTTGTTTATTTACACAGTCACAATTATAAAATAAATAGTAGTACTAGTAGCAATAGTGATAGCAGAATGGAAACGATAAATAAAAATAACCCAATGCATTGGGTTAAAATAACCCATAGTTGGGAGGTTGCTATAATAACCTATAGTTCAGTTATATGTTGGGGTATTTTTAACCCAACTATTTTAACAGAGTATATAAATAAATTATATAATGATAATAATCTGACAATATTTGCTAATAATGTTTTTCCTCAAATATTTTTTCATGCTTCAGAGACTCGTCTGTCCCTGGAGGGTCACAGGAATCATGCTCTCCACTCCTCTATGATCACCACAGCAGCTGCTCAGGATACGGCCTGGTCCAGGATTATGGAAACCTTGGGATCATCTCGTCGCTGGTCTTGGATCGAATCAGTGACTCTGCATAGTCTGAGGGCCTCGGGATGAGTATCCACAGGTGGAAATGGAGAATAAAGAGAATAATTAGCGTAGCTGCTGTTCATAGTGTATATAAATGAAACCTGTGTGGGAACCCGCTAAGTGATGCACTGAGTGTCTGCTTTACTAAACAGATTTTCCAACTGTTCTCTACAGATTTTACTATCCAGTCAGCACAGATGAGCTCTGGACTTGACCGCTATCAGATTATGACAGTAAGGCAGTTTGTGAACAGGTTTTGTGTTGGTCAGATGTGTTTGCGCAGCAGGAATCAGCAGAAGTGTGTGTGTGTGTGTGTGTGTGTGTGTGTGTGTGTGTGTGCGTGTGTGTGTGTGAGATTTGCTTTGACAGTGAACTTGATTAAGGATTGTTTACATTAGACCGGACTGTCCTGTAGAATCTCATCTCCTCCTCCAGGTTCAGCAGTTTCCTCCAGACATGCTTTAAATAATATAACAATCTCTCCTCATGTTACACTCCAAATCAAACGACGTCTGGTTTTATATTTGATGAAAGAACTGGAGCCTGATTTAGTGTATTTTGATGACATTATTTTGTGCTTTAAAATGCTTCCTTACCTTTAAAACTTCACTATTTTATTTATTTAATACTTTAAATTGTATTCTGATGATATCATAAGATTAATATGTGCCATAAAGTGCTTTCTGTTTCATTTTTTTAACATTGAATACTTCGTTCACTTTTAATTAATGATCAAAAATCCTTAAAATAAAGCATGAATATTATTTCTGTTATTCTATTAATTCAGTTTTAGTTACATTATTCAGTCATAACACACTGTAAACAATGCAGGATTCACACAATTCCTTCATGATGTCCCGACACATGATAGATTACGTTAACTTAACAAATTCAAGTGGATTGGACACTGGATTGATTCGCTGTGGCGACCCCTAATAAATAAAGGACTAAACCGAAGGAAAATGAATAAATGAAATTCAATCCAAAGAGTGAACATCTTAAACAATAACAGTGCATTTATACAGGAGAAAGAGTAAAATATTAATTTCTTGAAAAACTCTCAACTAAAATCTGATCAGGTCTGCTGCCTAACTTAGTTTATTAATCTCTTTATCATGAATCCATAGCTGTTTTCCTGCTAAATAAATTCAAGTAAATGTTATATACCACAGTATCATCTGATATATGCAAGTGTAATGTAATGTGTATTTATATAGTGCATTTATTGTGCATAGCCATACACCCAAAGCGCTTCCCAATGATGAGGGGGGTCTCTCCACACCACCACCAGTGTGCAGCTCCGCTTGGATGATGTGATGGCAGCCACAGGACAATGACGACAGTGCACTTACCACACACCAGCTGGTGGAGGAGTGGAGAGACAGTAGCCCCTTTCACACAGTGATACCGGTAAATTTCTGGAAAATTTCCGGAACGAATTTACCGGTATTTTCAAAAAGGACCTGTTCACACATACAAACTTTCCGGAAAAGGTCTGTATGTGTGAAAGGGGCTAGTGATAGAGCCAATTCAGAGGATGGGGTATCAGGAGACCCCGTATAGTGTATCAAGTATTACTTGAAAAAAGTGAAATATTAAAGCATTTTATGGCACAAAATGATCTCATGATATCTTTAAATAAATGATAAATAAAGAACTGCAAAAGGAAAATGAATTACTGAATGAAGTTCAAGCCAAAGAGTGACAATTTCAAGTCAGTTTAACACACTGAGATCATGTTTAAATGAGAAACCGCCACAATGGCGTTAATATAATGTGAAGAAAACATTCGTAAATGAGCAGTTTTTTGGATTTTGTGATTCACTTTTCTTTATTTGCTAAGTTTATTTCTGAACATATGTCGAGAGGATCACGTGCGTATGAGTTGCTTGCAACCGGTCCCGCATTATCCAATTTATGATACACCAATCAGACGATTCCTAAGACACTATAAATACCCTCAGTTCCATATCACTGCCATCTTCAATTGAAGAATCCCCTCTTCCACCCCTACTCCTCCTCCTGTCCTAGATGGGTGGCACAGTGGCCCAGTGGTTAGCACTGTTGCCTCACAGCAAGAACATCACTGGTTCTAGTGCTTACCAAGCCAGCTGACATTTCTGTGTGTATTTTACACATTCTACCCCATGCTCACGTGGGTTTTCCCCAGGTTCCTTCCACCGTCCAAAAACATGCAACTTAAGTGAATTGACTAATCCAAATCAGCACCATAGACATGTTCCTAATCAGTAGTTATCTTTTAAAGGGTCACGAAACACCAGAACACATGTGTTGAGCTGTTGACAGTGGTATATGTGTCCCACACTGCTAAAAACACTATTAGGACACATATATTTCACTAAAAAGTGTAAATTGGTTGTTTTTGCGTTATTTTAAGCAAATTGGTACTTCCTGTTTGAAACGAATTTTTGAAGCTGCGTCACGGTCATGAGATAATAGCGTGTATTCCAGCGTGCAGACTGGACGTCTGTGCCAGAGTGAGTCTTATTACGTCTTACAGTGTGCTGCATTAATGCATGAGTAAGGCTTGGTTCAAACCAATCAGCGCGCTCTATTGTGCAACTTCATTAATATTCATTACTGTCACAGTGTTTGACGACAGAGACGCCCTGTTGTGTTGGCAAAACAAGCGTGAAGTGTTGCTTTTATAGTTTGCTGCAGTTCAGTTTTGTTTTCATTTTCTCTCTGTGAGAGCGCAGCTGGAGTCACGTGTGGATTAACAGTGTACGCGACGCTCCACAACAATAACTTACGTGTGTAAGGAGGATTATTGTTTACCTGAGAGCTGTTCTCATCTGCAAACGCTGAGATCCGGATTCGCTTGTAGTCTCCTCTTAATAAAGACGCGGCTCTAGTTGCTGGTGATTGTCCTGTCTCTACAGATTTGGTAAGTGAGCGACCAGTGCTCTTTGTTTATTCAGTTTGTTCGTATCGAATTAAGTTAACTATTGCACCGAGTGTAAACATGTTAGCACCACAACCAAACTTTAACCTCGTGTAGGATTTCCACCGCATTTTGTGACCGGAATAACACACGAGGCTTTCTGACGCTACCTGCCGTGTGCATCTAAGTTTCCGGGAAATGCGGAGGTTTTTTTCTCTCATTCGCCGTGCGGTATCAAACATTGCATGAAAAATACACGCTTAGAGCAGCTCCTCGAATCAAATATCTCGTTTTGTCGCAATCACTATCTGCTCATTAGCTACTACAGCAGGGGAGTCCTCCAGAGCTACCTGAGCTCAATTTCCACTCTCGCCTTGCAAACGGGAGGGAGCCCCAGGCTTGAGGATCTTATATGCTCAGGGCTCTCTCCTAGGACAGCATGCCAAACAACAGCTGAGTGTGAGCTCTTGAATTCCACAACCATACACACATTATACTAATGGTGGAACGGATCAGACCATTTTTTGAATCAGCCAAAAAGGGGAGACAAATGTAATTTGCTTTTCGTTTATTACACAAACAGCACTGCAAGACATTTTTGGTTGTAACAAACAGAACTTAGAACCTGTCATTTTAATAAAAATAAAATGAAGAAATGATCAGCGGAATAAAAATAAATAGTAAAATATTCAGTGAAGTGAAAAATTCACTGTTACTACTGTTGCTGATAACATTAAATGTAGAAATCTAACATCATAATTTGTACAACCCATATTTATTTTTAGTCTCATCTTCAGTTATTCAGTTATTCACTCATAAAACTTCATGTATCATTGCTAGATGATCATTTTTTGATTATTAAGTTGTCTATTTTTGATGTTTGCTGTCTACTTCTTTCATTTTTGAGCATCAAGTTAAATGCATATGACAGTGATTTTAATCTTCACCATAAACATCATCTAACTACAAGCTGTTATCCCAGTACTTCTGTGTTATTTGACTGTTTGTTAACTTAAAAGTTAGTCAGAAAAAAATGTATTTCTGCTTTTGAATTGCATTAGAAGATCTCGATCTTTCTACCAACAACTTTTAACCTTAAAATATTTTGAAGAGTGACTTTATAGTCGTGTGTAATAGTGTGCAGTGCTATATAGTCTGTGTTGGTGTTGAAACCGTATAATAACCTGCAGCACGTTTTCTGTTATTTTACAGACTTTTTTTCTCCAGATATTATCTGTTATACATTATATTATGACTAAAATGTCAATTGAGTTGAATTGTCATCATCAGAAGTGGACACAGCAGAGATCAACATCCCATAATGCAAATAAACCCTTGTGAATCACAGAAGCTGTTGATCATCAGGTATCTTTTACAGTGTGCTACACTCATCTTTCTCATTCTGTTCAGCATTTGTGTTTAATCGCAGCTGATGAACGAGAGCAAACTCTAAATGATCATCTGCATCTCCCTGCAGGATTCTGTGCCTTTGCACTCTAATGAGCGAAGCGGGACTCATCCGCAGCAGCGCTTGTCTATTGTAAACGCTGAACGCCTGCGCTGCAGAACAGGTGGCATCAAATAAGACGCACAAAAACAAAATCACCTGGAGAAGAACAATTTTCCACTCTGTGCAAATGAATTGAGCTATTAAACAGCACACGCTGCCGGAAGATCCATCAAGTGTGTGTGCTGCAGCTCGCGGCTTTTAATATGGAGGACGTGAAACTGAATCCTCCAGGCGCTGGAAACAGGAACATCGGCGGATGTGATGCGAATTTCACTCAAATCATCAGCGCATGCGGTTTCATTTCAACCAAGCTGGATGTTTCTTTAAAAGTAGAAGCTTGTTTTATTTATTAGGACATTTCAATAGGAACACATTGTGTGTATATACAAATGTAGAAGTCATTCACAGAAGCTGGAGAGATTTAAAAAGACTTTACAATCATAACTCAATCACAAAAATGAAGATTCAGTGAACATTTCAAACCTTTTCCTAACTCTAATCATCATTTGCTAAGCTCTAATGCTGCTTTACTTGTACCTGGATTATCCTTTTATTATTTTCATGCAAGTCAGTTGCAGAATTTTGTCCTTATAATGACAGAAAGGCAATGCAGGAATTCACAAAAGCATCATAACATCTTCAATTCTCTTCATAGGCTATATTAGAAGTAATTGTAATGTCTTGTGTGAACAAAGAGCTCATTTCTTAGTCTCACCATATAGTTCTTAAAGAGACAGTTCACCCAATAACGAACATTCTGTTATCATTTAGTCGATTTGTTCTTCTGTTGAACACATTGTGGAATAAATAAACAGCTATTGACTTGCATAGTACTTATTTTCTTCCTACTATGGATGTCATTCACTTCATACATTTTCTTTTCGGCGTACTCCCTTTATTAATTAGGGGCCGCCACAGCGGAATGAACCGCCAACTTATCCTGCATATGTTTTACACAGCGGATGCCTTTCCAGCCGCAACCCATCTCTGGGAAACTATGGATTTCAATAGCTGCTTTTTTCCCAGCATTCTTCAAAATATCTTGTTTTGTGTTCAACAGAGGATATAACTTCATAAAAGTCCAATATTTGACCCATAATTAATTCATAAAAGTGTGAGAAAATGTTCATTGCGGGGAGAACTGTCCCTTTTAAATTAAACGAATTGAATATATGGCAATTTACACTGGCAATAAATTATTAATTCAATGTTGGGTCAAATATGGACAAACATAACTGTTTATATTTAATTTGATAAAATAACCCAGCATTTGCTTTGTTTGTGTTTCACCCACCATTGGGTCAATACAACCCATTGTATTAACATTATTCAGAGTGTATTCAGTAAGGCTGAATGTGTAGTTTTGAGAGATATCAGAGAATAAAATTTGGATCAAATTCTTTCAAAAGACTGAAAGAGAGAGTTCACATCATGTGGACAACTGTAATGGAAATGTAAAAAATGCTGGGTTGTCTCAACTCTACATTGGGTCAAATATGGACAAACCCAAATGTAATTAAGTGCAATTTAAAAAAATTTACCCCAACAGTTTAGTCTGTCCATATTTGACCCAACATTAAAATTCATAAAAGTGTGAGCAAATGTTCATTTTTGGGTGAACTGACCCTTTAAATCCAAATTTAATTGAATGAATTGAGCATACTGCAGTTTACACTCTTAAAAATGCCAGTTTTTATTAACCTAATGCTGGGACAAATGTGGACAAACCCAACATTTTAAATATAATTAAAAACATTTCAGCATTTCTTTATCCCTATTTTATCCAAAAGTATTTTAATACAACCCAGCATTATTTCGAGTGTATACAGTTAGTTTAATGTGTAGTTTTGAGAGTTATTAGAAAATAAAAGAAAGTGTGATGTGATTTTAAAAGACTGAAAGAGAGAGTTCACATCATGTGGACAACTGTTATGGAAATGTAAAAAACGCTGGGTTGTATTAACTCAACATTGGGTCAAATATGGACAAACCCAAATGTAATTAAATGCAGTTTTTAAAATGAACCCGAATGGTTTAATTTGTGCATATTTGACCCAACATTAAAATTCATAAAAGTGTGAGCAAATGTTCATTTTTGGGTGAACTAGAACCCTTTAAATCCAAATTTAATTAAATATACAGCAATTTACACTCTTAGAAAATACCAGTTTGTATTAACCCAATGCTGGGTCAAATATGGACATTTAATAAAATAAATAACAGCATTCTCTTTGTCTCTGTTGTATCCAACATTATGAATTTATAGAACCCAGCATTATTTACAGTGTATTTAGTAAGTGTAAATGTGTTACAGGACAGTTGAGGGTCATTAGAAAATAAAAGTTGGGTCAAATTCTCTAGGAAAGTATAATGTGATTTCAGAAAAAGAGAGCTCACATCATGTGGACAACTGTTAGGGCAATTTAAGAAATGCTGGGTTGTATTAACTCAACATTTAAGTTTGTCCATATTTGACCCAATGTTATGTAAATGTAATGTTAAAAATAAGCCCAATGGTTGGATTTGACCATATTTTGGCCCAATAGAGTGTAGTATTAATTCAATTATTGATCATTATGAATTGCTCTTGTGCAATAAAAGGCTGATTAAAGATTTGTGTACTTTGAAAGCGAGTAAATGACAGATTTACCATTTATTTAGGTGAACTACACTGCATAAAAGGCTCATCTTACTTGGATTTTTGGTCTTGTTTCTAGTCCAAATATCCATAAAGTCTCAAATCAAGAAGCATTTTCTAGACAAGCAAAAACAACTGTGTTTTAAGACAAAACGAATCAAAATAAAGTGATTTTTCCTTAAAACAAGCAAGATAATCTGCCGATCGGGGAAGAAAAATACTCTTGTTTTTCGTTTTGACATAAGATTATTCAGCTTTCCCTATTGGCAGATTATTTTGCATGTTTTAAGTGAAAACTCGCTTCATTTTGACTCATTATTTCTGAAAACTACACATTATGTTTTGCTTGTCTAGAAAATGCTTTTTGATTTCAGACTTTTTCATAATTGGACTAGAAAAAAGCCAAAGAAAAGCATTTTTTTTTTTGCAGCTTACTACTTAAATTGTCCATCAGAAACACAAAAACACAAAATAATAACTCACATTCTAACAGCCTCTTTGGCCATTTTCATCAGTTGCACCTTCAGAGTAATGCTACTAAAGAAAACAAGTGTGCAAATCAGAGCAGAGAGAGAGAGAGAGAGAGAGATAACTAACCAATGGAAGAGTTAACAAGGTAATCTGGAAATGGGCTGCCATCCAGCTCCATCTAATCTAAAGTGATCTGATGTGTCTCAAAAGAGCAAAGCGAAGCATCTGAAGTGATTCCTGTGCTGCTGCTGGATGTGGAAACACTCGCTTTTCACTCGTTCTCGAACTTGCTGTATGGATGATCGGAGTCTGGGATGAGTCCTAGAGAAAAAAGAGAGAAATATAAAACATGTCATTAAAATTATTAGAAAATAATACACAACCTGGATGGTGACGTGGTTTTGCTGTTACACCTCAGAAGTGCATTATTTTCTAATAATTAAACGGACTGGAGTGCATTATTCTGATTATACTACAGTTCCCATAGCTAAATCCATATGTAATAAAATTGCTGTCATAAATATTCTGTGTAAATAAAACTCACGCATCTGTAATTATAAAAACGTAAAGGATAATGGAGCATACTCGTAATTTTACGAGGGTACAATTCCAAAATCTGCGATTAGAACAGACACGGATATGACTTTTTCCAAATTTACGATGGAGGTACTTTACAAACACCAAATACTGTTTCACCACAGACACGAAGACCTGATTACGAGCGTCACTCCACTGTTTGTAAAGTACACCCATCCGGGGGTTTACATTAACACCCGCCAACCCGCCAAATGCGGGTAGATTTCAGCTTTGACACCTCCACTAGCCACTTTGGCTGGTTGAAAATAATTTTTAAATTGTAGTTTTCCTAAAAGCAGGGTTCGACAATATAAGGATGGCCTAATATGCGTGCAAATGTGATCTTAGAATTGAGAAGTAAAATAATTGTGATCACGTGAGCAAAAGAAAACAAGTGAATACCGAATGAGAGGATGATGATCACTCGCACTAACAGCTGATGTGATGCGCGCGAATTGTGAAGCAACTGTGTCTGGAACAGGTTCTGGAAACGCAACTGTCATCGGTTCTCTTTCAAACAAACTAGACAAATAGTGATGAACATGCATCCACAGTCCTGATGCTTTTAAGAGCTTTTTTTTAAAGAGCTTTAAATGGCCTAAAGTTTACCGTGAGCATGTGATCATTCTTTCATTATCACACATGGTATGTTTCACCTGCTTTCATTTGCTTACAGCTTTATTTGCTTTTATTTTTGTTAAAATGGTTTAATTATACTTCTTAATTTTACAACATTGCTTTAATGGAAGATGAACTCTCCATTTATGTGCAGTCAACTGGTGATCCGAGAGATCTTTAGCCAGGACGGATTAATATGCATATTTTTGATACATGACAATAGTTATTTTTTAAAAGTCAATTGCTTTTCTTCCTTTTTTAAGAAATGTTTTGATAAATAAAAAGTATAGTATACAGCTATACGTACTTTGCTTGTTTTGACACATTAAAAATTTGTGGCTAAGAAATAATTATTGTTTCGTGTGGTTATAGAGATAAATTTGGTACATCGTTAATTTTGAGCCCTAAAAAAGTCATGTGAAATAAAAACTAATTGCAATATAACACTATTAAAGCATGACCCATGTGCTCATGCTCATTGAGCAAACTCATACTCGACACACACAAAGTTAAATGAATGAGGGGGCATGTGGACATAACACACAATTTAAATCAAGTAATTTTAGCATGACAACGTCAAATTTATGCATATAAAATATATTTCCCCAACAACAAAATTGTGGCTAGTGAAAATGCAGAGTGGCTAGTAACATTGGAAAAATACTAGCCATAGTGGCAGGAGATTAATAAAGTTAATGTAAAGCCCTGCACCCATCGTATATTTATCCGTCATATACAAACAGACAGAGAAAATGTCGTATCCGTGTCTGTTCTAATCCCAGATTTTGGAATAGTACCCTCATAAAATTACAAGTACGCTCCGTTTTCCTTTACGTTTTTATAATTACAGATGTGTGAGTTTTATTTACACACGAAATATTTATGGCAGCGATTTCATTCCATAAATCCACTGTTGAGATGTTGTGTTTGATTAGTCAGGTGTGTCTTTCTCAAACGTCTCCTGTGTGTACAGGCCTGGATTGGCTAATCGGGAGGACCGGGAGAATTCCCATTGGGCCGGTCCGTTTTTTGACCGCGAGGGCCGGTGTCCCTAGCTCCAGAATCTGTTGCTCTCAGCAGTCACACTTTTTAAATTTATTTACTTGACCACAGCTTTTTTATTCATTATTTTACGGCAGCTCTGCTCTTTTTATCTATTTTTTATTCATTATTTTACCGCAGCTCTGCTCTTTTTATCTATTTTATCTATCTTTTTATCTAGACGCAGCCTGCAGGTTAATGATGATATACATGAGCCACTAAACTATAATCAGCTGTTGTGTTTCAGTGGATAGCTCGTTAGTTTGCGACGCGGTAAACCTGGGTTTGATCCTCGTCTGAGTAATTTATTTATTTATTTATTTTATTGTTAAGACATATAAGACTGTTAGGGTTGTTGAACATTTGAAGTTCTAAAGCAGCTGTTTTCTCAAAAAAAGACGTGATAGTGTCATTAGAAACTGATTTGGAAATGACCTTTTTTAATAGTTTAATATAGTAAATTATTATTAATAATTAATTTATAAGTTTAATATAGTCAGTCGTGAACTGAGGTGGGCCGGTCTGAGGCTTGAAACTCCAGGGCTGAAAAGGAGTCCCACTCCGGCCCTGTGTGTGTAGCACTAGTGTCCTCCACATCTCCTCCTCCTGTTGTGTCCTGATGTTTGTGATGTTTGACTGTTGTTGCTGTGAAAATGATTCAGCGCAGTGATATTGAGCTGTAATGAGCTCAAAACCTGCCGGAACTACTTTAGCTGTGCATTTATCTGACAATTACCAAACACCATAGAGTGCTCATCAGCCAATCAGAATCAAGCGTTCAACAGATTCAATTTTAAGTCATCTGAGTGAACAACTGTTAAATAAAATGGACAGAATTGTGAGATGAAGTTGTTCTTTTTTAATTCTGCAGCAAAGACTATCTATTCTCCTCACGGGTGTGTGTGCTGTGTTTGTTTGCGCAGGGCAGATGGTGAGGAAAAGCCTCCTGTTGGTCTGGAGGTGCAGCAGGTTTTGGAGGACGTGAGCTGGTTTAAGCGGCGACCGCAGTTTATGCATGACCTTGTGTTGATTCAGACACGAACACCGCTGAGAGACGCTT